>NW_007740486.1:13099-14035 GCF_000696425.1 Galeopterus variegatus | reverse complement strand
TGTTTTTGTTTATCTGAAAATAATTTTATTTCACCATTCTTCTTGAAAGATAGCTTCACTGGGTATAGAATTATTGGCTGAAAGTTGTTTTCTCCTAGAACATCAAAGATGGTATTCCAACCTCTTCTGGTTTCAGTTGTTGTTGTTGAGAAATTAGCCATAACTCTAATTGCTATTTCTCTGTAGGTGACCTATACTTTCTTTCTGGCCACTTTTTGGATTCTCTCTCTATTTGTGTGTATGTGTATGTATGCATGTGTTACAGTTTTGCTATGATGTACCTGGATTTGGATTTCTTTTTATTTATTCTGCCTCATATCCATAGGGCTTCCTGGATCTGAGGATTAGTGTCTTTCAACAGTTCTGGAAAATTCTCAGCCATCATCTCTGAATATTACTCTTCTCTGTTCCCTCATTTATGTCCTTTTGGAATTCTGATTTTATATATTTGAGATTCATCATTCTATCCTTCAATGTTTCTTATTTTCTTTTTAATATTTTCCATCTCATCTTCCTGGATTATATTCTTTGTATTTTCTTCTGATCTATTTTTTAATTCTCTAATTCTCCTTTCTACTATATCTAATCTTCTGTTTGAAACAGGGGTTGGAAAATTATAGCTTGTGGACCATATCTGGCCCATCGCCTACTTTTGTATGGTTCTCAAACTAAGAATGTTTTTAAAATTTTTTAAAGGATTATAAAGAAAACCAAATAATATGTGACAGAGATCTATATGACCCACAAAGCCTAAAGTATTTGTTATCTGGCCCTTTGTGGAAAAAATTTGCCAACCACTAATTTAAAACATTCACTGTCAAAAAAATTTTTTTCAATTACAGAGAATTTCAAACACATAATATATAGGAAAGGATTGTATAATAAATACCTAAATTCTTGTGACCTAAATTCAAGCATTTTAACATTTTGCCATAT
>NW_007740486.1:10738-11830 GCF_000696425.1 Galeopterus variegatus | reverse complement strand
GCAAATGCTACAAATCATGGCTTGTTTTATTGATTAACTAGACCCGAGAAAGTAATGGAAAGTGTTAATAATTCAATTAAACTTAAAATTGTGTTGTATCTAAATAGCACAGAAAAAAAAAATCAAGGTAATATTCTTCCAGGATTTGAAATTTATTATCTGATTCAGCAAAGAGGAAGGTTATTTTTCCTGACTAATGAACGAAGTTCCAACATATGTCTTTGTTGTTTCATTTCATCTTCCTCCTTGACATAAAAGTGTCAACCCACATTCATGTCAGAACTATGGTGAATTGTAACCATAAGTTGGATATGGACATGAGAGTCTGGCAAAAATTAACAAAAGTATTCTTGTGAAAATCAATTGTCTATATGGAATTTCCAATAAAGAGTATTATATATTTTATTATTATTTGTAAATTGTATGCTATACATCCTTTATATCAGTAAAACTGGTGTGCATATATGCATACTTTTTTCCCCTACATCACTGGGTGGACCCTAAGACTTATCTTCTGACCCCCCACTAGGGCAAGCCATCAAAGTGAAAGCTCAAGGTCTCCAGTGTCCAGCAGAAACCCTCCAAGCATCAGCCAGCTTTGGGGCTCCTCAACCCCCGGTTCTGGGGTCTTCCAATTACTCACTTTTGTGTCAGTTCAGTGATGCATTTAAAGATATTTTGTTTAATATTTTATTCAGCATTTAGTGTTTTCTTTAGGAGAACCATTCAGTCTCATGTGTTCCATTGATCTCAAGCTATGGGGGGGTGGGGGGGTGGCTAAATATTAGGGGCCAGGGATTGGCTTAATTATATCTGTTCACTCCACAAACACGCAGACTAAAACATATCAGTACATTTAGCAAATTAGTGGACACTGATTGTTGCGCCATTTCCTGTCTTCTCACAAAACATGTTTGGATTCAGGGTATAAGGTTTGGGGTGGCTCCATTGTTCTGAGCTTGTTTTTTGCTGTGCTTCCATTTTGTGAAGGTATGGGTATCTTTGGCTTGGGTGTGTATTTTTATTATTACTATTTTGGCTCTCCCCAGTTCTGCTCAGTTTGAGCAGAGTAGAATTCCACAAAGAGGGAGC
>NW_007740486.1:8302-9524 GCF_000696425.1 Galeopterus variegatus | reverse complement strand
CTTACACAATGGTATTGGAAACTTCCATGATGTGCAGAGAATGGACGAAGGGCCTGAGAACAGGAGTCCCACCCTGGACATCAGAGATCTGCACACGTGAGTATGTAGGATAGTGTAGTGATTAAGAGAGAGAGCTCTGGGGTCAGTAGCACCTCCACCACACACCAGCTGTGTGGCCATCGGAAGTTCACTTGATCTTTCTGACCCTCGGTTTTCTCATTTGCAAAATGGAGATGATGATAGTACTAACCCCAAAAGGTAGTTCTAAGGACTCAAGCTAATCCATAGAAAGCTTTTAGCACCAAGTAAATGTAAAGCACGTGGCACCTGGAAAAAGTTAACTTAAGAAAGGTCAATTATTGTTATTATAATGTACAATATGAAGCCAATATAAATAAAAATGATTGTTTATCATTGATCAGTCAGCCATCTTGCTAAATTCTTTCTTATTTCTAATAATTTGTTTGTAGATCTTTTGGTTTTCCATGCAATCACATAATCTGCAACAATAACTTTGTTTCCTCCTTTCCAAGCATTATTCCTTTAATTCCATTATCTTGTCTTATGATCTGACTCTAACTTCTGGAACAATGCCAAATAGAAGGGGTGATAGTGGACATTTTTGATCCCATCTGGATTTTAAAGGGGAGTGCTTCCTGTTTTCCCCACTAAGAATGATGTGTCCTACAGCTTTTCAGTACATTAAGGTCANGTGGTTATGGAAGTCTCGTTCTCAGCCACCTCCTCTTTCCCGCCTTGTCTGAACTGCTAGCTGTTGGCAGAACCTGCCATTTCTTTTTCATCTCTGGGCCTTTGTGCCTGATGCTTTCTTCCCTGCTCTTTTCTCCTGGCTTATTCTCACCTCCCTTCTAGCTCCCTGGAAAAGTCTAGGCAGCTGTGAAATTAGGAGGGTGAGCTTAGGAGACAACACCAGCTCTGCCACTTCCCAGCTCTGTGACTTTAAGCAAGTCTCTTAATGTCTAGGAGTTTTACTTTCTTTGTTAGTAAAATGGAGACATGGTTCTTTTGAGAATTAAATAAGATAAAGGATATACAGCATACAGGACTTGGCAGCTCCAATCTTGGTGTGCAAGAAGCATCACACTTCCTTATTTTCTTTTAATCAGGTTAATCCTGACTCCAATATGCTAGAGGGAAATTCCATTTCAATTCTTACTGGGCCTTCCATCCTTCTCTCTCCGCTTACACAATGGTATTGGAA
>NW_007740486.1:5862-6475 GCF_000696425.1 Galeopterus variegatus | reverse complement strand
GGGGGGGCTGTCCCTCTCTCTCCCCTTTGGTCCTTCCCCCTTCTTATGATTATGAAATGCTAAGCCCTGCTGGCCCTCTTCAGAGTGCATTTCTCAAGGCGACCTGACCTATGCATCTCCTGATTGCAATTGTCATAGGCTCAATAAATCCTATGCTTTATATGTTCAGCCTCAGTTTCTTTTAGATCAATATATGGATCCTGGCTTCTAATCTCAAGGCTAACAAGGCTGCAAATCAAATCCAGGACAGAAGATTGGCCCAGCCGTCCATCCTACACCACAGGTGGTATCTTCCCTCCTGCTGGGAAGTCCTTTCCCAGATTCTCATTTAAGATCTCTTCCCTCTCCAGGGAACTCCAAAGAGCTGGGTGGGACCCAGTGACACACTGGGGAGTCTGGCTTGCACACATTGCAGATCAACAAACCCCTTTCCCTTCTCTCTTTCACCTGAGCCCTTCCCTTCCCCACACTGCTTCCTCTCTGCCTTTCTCTGCATCAGTCCTGGCCGTGAAGTCTCCCAGGTTACTCTTCATATGCCTTATTAGCATCTCTTTATACTTTGCAGGTGTCCAGCAGAGGCTTCCTTTACCAAGGAGGCTCTAAGACCAACAAC
>NW_007740486.1:3631-3889 GCF_000696425.1 Galeopterus variegatus | reverse complement strand
CCCACCTGCTGAGTTCACAACTCAGTAGGTCTGGGATGGGGCTTGTGTCAGTTTCCTATGCGCACTTAAACAAATCATCACAAACTTTGTGGTTTAAACAACACAAATCTATTATAGTTCTGGAGGTGAGAAGTTCAAAACGAGTCTCATTGGGCTAAAAATCAGGCTGTTGGCAGGGCTGTGTTCCTTCTGGAGGCTCTAGAGGAGAATGTGGTTTCTCACCTGCCTGAATTCCTTGGCTCATCGCACCTTCCTGCA
>NW_007740486.1:1053-1486 GCF_000696425.1 Galeopterus variegatus | reverse complement strand
TGGGCAGGGGGAGGCCAAAGTCTTCCGGCCAGCACAGGTAGGCTTAACCTTTAAATAAGAGCTTTCTCCTGTTTGTCTGGTGTCTTGATTCCTTATGCTCTTGAGATCCTTCGAATTTAAATATTCTTTCACCCCCTTCCTTTTTCTTTACTGAAATTCAAAGTGATTGATATAACAGTAACTCCTCCCTATAGTTTCTTTTCATTTCAACTAAGGCTAAATCAAAGTGATTTTTTTAGATTATAAGTCCTATTTCCATATAGGGATACCTAAAATGCAGCAAGATTATAAAAGTCAAAGATAAGAATGTGATAGGGAAAAACAAGGAGAAGGAAATGAAATTGAACCAAGAATGAGGCTACTATAAAAAGACACCTCATGGAGTTGTACTGTTTTGGTGCTAGTGAGTACACATTTGCTGTGAGGTTTCTTC
>NW_007740486.1:0-503 GCF_000696425.1 Galeopterus variegatus | reverse complement strand
AATTCCAACATATACATTGAAAATTACTTAAAATGTATTTGGTGTTCTCTCGCACCATCAGTAGAAGGTCATTCAAAGATCAACTCCTTTCTACTGAGCATGCTCGGCCACTGAAATTACGTAAGTCTGTCTCCTGTGGTCTCAATCCCCCCATGTTGGTGCCAAAAATAGGTGCAATAAGCAACAGTAACTCAGCCCTGAGGAGGGGTTTGAGTCCTAGTGCAATAAGCAACAGTAACTCAGCCCTGAGGAGGGGTTTGAGTCCTAGGGGAGTGGCCTGAACCCAAACCAAGGGAAACTGAGCACCTCCTGTCTCAGTTAGATAGTTCATGGTGTCAATATGTAGAAAATGAGTCTACTACTTAGGAGGGGCACAGCTGAAAGACTCTGTTAAATGGGGTGCCATACCCTCAAGAACATCCTTGTAATAGACTCAGTGATAAGTATTGTAAAGTGTTTTATTTGGCAAAGCACAATAGAGTAGAAGTGATTCTGCAGAGAGT
>NW_007740485.1:0-29863 GCF_000696425.1 Galeopterus variegatus | reverse complement strand
ACTACCCTTAGGATGTGTGGAGGGAGAGACAGCTGCGTTAGGAAATGGGACTGGAAAGGGAAATGGGGCTAGACTTTTTTAAGTTTTTAGATGTTATTTTATAAATCCTGTGTAGCTGCTGTCAACTTATGAGAAGGGTAGTGACTTGTAGTTTGGGATGACTGTTCTGGAAGAAGAATGCTTTACAGAGGAAGCAATGACACCATTCATGGGTCCATCGCAGTAATCCATCTATACACGCACTCAGTGAATATTAATTGGGTACCTACCATGGGCCAGGCCCAATTTTAGGCTATAAACATTCAGGAATAAGCAAAACAGGAAAACAAAGTTTCCTGCCCTCATGGAGCTTGTGTTCTGGAAGGGAAGACAGATAATGAGCAGCATAAATAAATAAACTATGTTTGTTTTAGTGATAATAGATAAAGAGAAGGGATGAAACAGGGAAAGCTAGTACGAACGTGAGGGAGAGGGTTGACTTTTTCTACAGCATGTAGCACAGATACGAGGTAACTAAGGGAGGCCTCTTGGAGCAGTGACTTGAGTGAAGACCCAAAGGAAGGACATTTTAGGCAGGTCTGTAAATGTCTGGGGCATTGAGACATTTAGTGTCTGTGTGGCAAGTGGAGGAAACAGACAGAGCCAAGGCTGTGATGCCAGGTGAGCCTGGGCTGCTCCAGAGCTGCCTGGATAGTTGGGGCAGGGTGGGCAGAAGAAGGAGGGGGTGGAGATACTTTAACAAAGCGTCCCTGGTGACTGGTGGGTTCTGTTAATAAGGCATCAGTCAAAGACAACTTGGGGGTTTTCAGCTGAATGACTTATGCTGATGTGTCTTGTGTTGAAACAGAATTTATGGAACGGTCTTGATGAACTCATCAAGGGCAGAGGGGAAGTTGTCTGGGAGGGACAAGGTAGCATGGGGTGAGGGTGGGAATTGGAAATTGGTGGTGAGTTTTTGGACTAGATGCCAGAGGAAAAGGAAAAGGACCTCACTAGGTATAATTATAAGGATTGATGGGGAGTGTTTTTAGCTTAACTGTGTCTCATTTATCCATTCAGCAAACATATATTAGTGCCTACTGTATAAGGAGCATTGTGCCAAGTGCTGGACATACAGAGGTGGAATATGCTCACTGATGGAGAAGAGAGTATTTACAATATTTAAAGTTTGATTCTTTATCAGATTGGAGAGAATAAGATAACATAAATGTTTAACTCTGAAAACAAGCCCACTTTTCATATAAACAAGCCTTATTGAGCTGATCCTTTAAGAGGTCCGTTTTTTAAAAAATCTTTGTCTATAGAACCAAATAGCTGTGTTCTTCAGTAATCACCCCCGCTTAGATCTGCAGGACTGAGTTTCCAACCAGTGCGCTTTGCGGGTGCCTCACATGGGCTGTGGGTGTGCTTTGATAGGTGAGACGTGTGCTGAAGATACCAATCCTCTCACCTGGGTCTGGCTGAGCAGGACCTGGCATAGCCAAAGGCTTCGTCTGATCACCCTGGGCTTCTGGAAGCCTAGACGTTTATCCCAGCATGCAGTGCAAATACGGTGTGCATGCCATGTGGTGAGGAAGGTCGGGGAGCACGTGGTATGCACAGTCTGTATTCGTGTTCCCTAGCACGGTAGCCACCCCCCTTTTTTGAATGGACACTCCCCTCAATAACAAGATTTTGAGCCGTTCTCCCAATATATCTTAATGTATTTCATAAGTTATATAATGTTCCACTATCATTACTATGTCAACTCCAGAAGACCAAAGTTCATCAACGATTATACAAATCTCTATTTCAAATAGTCTTCCAGACAATTTTAAATTAGTTCAGCTGGATTCTTGTCTGGTCTAAATCTATTTTCATTGTTCCTGCCTTGTAGATGTGACTGTTAACAGGGCCTGTACTAAGAGCAGGGAGATTTCAGATTTGTTTCTCATTGTTTTTCATTACTCATGGCTGGTGATTAATATTATCTACTCTTCGTGGTTTCTCTGCAAGGATCTTTTCAAGTTGCTTCTCCATTTTGCAAGGGTTAGTTCGGTTACAAGTAAGCCACGTAACCCAGATATGCTCTTAATCAGGTACAGTGGGCTGCAGTACACAATGACACACGGCAGCACTCAGAGCAAGTCTGTACGATACAATGCCCGCTGCCCTCACGAACCACCAGCAGGCGTGCAGCTCAAGGGAGGGCTCTTGTCTCAAATCCCAATATTGAATTCTAGCATAATTTATTTTTTTTAATATTTTAAATATTTTAAAATTATTTTTAAAAATAAAATATTTTAAATATTTTAAATATAAAATATTTAAAATAAACACAAATAAAATTTCTAACCTATTCATCTGCATACCATTTTGGAGACTACTGTCCTCTTGTCCTCTAAGTTTTATTGCCTCACTCCTTAACCTAATGATAAAAACTGTTAGTTATTAAGTGCTTCTCATCTGCCAGTCACAGTACAGGTCATCTCGTTTCATCCTCACACTCACCCTTTGAGGCAGGATTATTAGCTCCATTTTACAGATGAGAAAACTGAGGCTCAGAGAGGTTTATGAACTTGTGCAAGGTGGCAGGAAATGGAGATAGATTTGAAACAGAAAATCTTTTCAATGTAATAACTATCGCCTTCCTTTCCATCTCGGCTTCCCAGCAAAACTTGTAGTGTCATTATGGCTGTTTGTGTCCCTGACACAAATCTGGTTGCTATGGCATCCTTCCCATAGGAAAATATTTGTCATCTCCAGGTGGCTAGAACACCAGACAGTCTTCCTGATAGGTGAATATGAGCAGTGATTTAGAGAGTTACAGGGTAGTCTCCCAAGAGAAAAACAGTCTCTGGGGACCTTGATGAAGTAGGCTAGAGATGTTCACATGTATTTCTACCACTGTAAAACTTCAACTTTAGTCAGTTGAGTTAGGGAGAGAGTGGCTAAGTCTGCAAAGATGAAAAAGCAGGTACTGAAATACTGTTCCTTCCTGTGGGGGTCCATATATTGCATTAGAACACACGAACATGATGACCCAGTAAAATTAAATCGCATATCCAAAGTAGTGGCAGGATTAGGCATTCTAATTGTTGGTCATTGATTTAAATCATCTCCTTAGTCAGAATTTCTTCTCATTGTACATGATTACATCCAGATAATGTTCTCTTCCAGTAAGAAAGGAAGAACAAGGAAAATAAATAAAACACAGTTTACTAGACTCTCATAAAAGTTCTTGCACAAAAAGCGAAGAAGCATGGGAAAATATGAGTTCTTTTATAAAAACAAGCTTTTCCTTGAAGTCCCTGCAAGATTGCAGTTCACATAACATATTGGTATGTGTATATGTTTATATAACAGAGGCTGTATCGCCAGAAAAATGTGAATCAAAGTCTCTGTGGTAGCTGTGGTCATTTTCTAAAGTGACTAACAACATATATAATCTTTTTAAAAAGTGGCTTATAGTTCTCTTCTGATTTTTTTAAAATCCATTTTCACTTTCTCCAAAGAAGCCTGTATCTGGGGAATGAGAACCATTTTTCTTTTCATCTTAATTCTTCACCATTTTGCATTTTTCTTATATTCTACCTGATACTAACAAAGCATTACAGCATTGAAAAGTCTTCCATTAAAAAACATGACAAATTACACCTAGTTCATATTAAAGCAATTTCATTGTGTGCTAAATACTTTAGAATATGATGTTTAGCTATAAACCTACTTTCAAATCTAAAAGAAATGTTGGTTAACCTATTTTATGCATTCTTATTATAGAAGAATTTACAGTAACAAGATACATAAATTGGGGGGGGGGGGTTGTTAAGATTCAGTCATAACACTTTTTTTAAAGTGAAAAAGCCAGTTCCCTTAGTAAATGGAATTTCACAGCAGAATATTTCCAAAACGGAGTATTAATCATCTCTCCATATTTAAATTAAAATTTATTTACAAAAATTCATTTAGCACACAATTTTAAGGAATTACCTGTTTTTAAAAAAGAAGTATATTTATGGTTCAAATATCATAAAATAAAAATATGGTTATCAGACATGGCCTGTGTTCCTTGTCCCATTCCTGTGGCTTTTCTGCTGAGTTTAGTCCATTACACGGAAGTCCAGATGGAGACAAGAAGAGCCGAGAGCATGTGTCTGTTCTCTTGTTTCTACCTAGCAAGAATCCCTTCTTTCTCTTTTCCTGTATGAGCTCCTTGAGGTCTCTGGGATCTTTCTGGACCAGTTACTAATATTAAAAAAAAAAAAAAAATTAAAACCTCAGCTTAAAAGAACTTTTTTGCTTCAGCTCTGAGGGGGAAAAAAATGCATAATCCTATTACATTTAGTTATCAGCGACATCCTGACTGCCTTGATAATCACCATGGAGCCACACACAGTACTTAGCTGGTAGATAGCTAAATTTAATTAATAGTACAGACGACTGGATAAACCTCCTCATTTACTTTACTGATCTATGTACTTTCTTTCCCCCCATATTAAGTTTTTGTTGTCCTTTTTTTTTTTGTTTGTTTGTTTGTTTCCTTGTTTTTCTGCTGCAAGTACTGTGTAGCAGCCAACAAAACCTGCAGCAAGACAGCTTTGAGCAGCATGGCTTTGTGCAAAGGTGCAAGGCTTTGGGTGCACACAGAGCAGGGCTGGAATCCTGACACTGTCACTGGTTGCGTGTGTGCCTTCCCAGTGCTCTGAGTTTCCACTGCTCATCTGCAAAGCGATGATAAAGTTGTCCTCAGAGCATCAGGAGGGTGAGAGATAACACAGTCAAGGGCCTCGTGCTGTGCTTTGTCTGAGTCTATGTCCAATAACAAACTCTAGGATGCTGGTGTTATTGTTATTGTTCCTCTCCTCTTAAAAAGCTCTTAGAGACTTTGCTCTGACAGGAAACCTAGTGTTCCCACTTAGAACCTTCTAGAAGGAGTCAAGACCTTTGGAAAAATGTTGCTTGATGATTCAACTTTTCCTCCACCTTCTTATCACTAATAACCCTCACTTTCATCAGAGTTTATGCCTTGCCATGTAGATGACATCTTTCTACTTCTCACAATACTTGCTAATATAGTGTTGAACAATACTTAATGGCTGATTAAAGTATGTATAAATAAATAGGGAAATTATGTGAGCAAATAATTTTTTTGGTTGCATTGTTATTTATAATCTATACCCTGCCTTCCTTCAAAAGGATTTGGAAAAGCTGTGTTGTTTTTTTAATCCATTTAGTTATGAATAAGTACTAGAATTGGAGCAGAAGCCCTTGGTTGGAGTTACACCATCCCCATGTGTGACTTGGGCACCTTATTTAACCTCTCTGGCCCTTAGTTTCTTCCTCCTTAAGATGGGGATGATAATAACCTTTTTAAAAGTTCTTGTGAGGGTTAAATGAGCTATTTGTACATAAAGCATTTAGCCTTATGCCTAGCATGTGATGTCTACAAGAACAATGCAGATGCCTTTAACAGAGTATTTGAAATGCATGTGAGTATGAGAGAATTAAAAAAATAATAGGATAGATTTTGTGGGCCCTATAAACCTTCCTCATACAATTTATATCAAGGAGAACATTCCTGAATGTATGTTTTAAAAACTGCAACATTTTAACAGATTCAATAAATTCTTTTTTTTTTTTTTCCTTTTTGTCTTTTTTACTGACCGGCAACGGGATTGCAACCCTCGGTGTTGCGCCTGCACCGCGCTCAGCCAGTGAGCGGGAACTGGTCTCCACATGGGATCCGAACCCTCGGCAGGAGCACCACCGCGCTCCCAAGCGGTGCACTCTCCAGTGCACCACCGGGCCGGCCCCAGATTCAATAAATTCTTTTTTTTTTTTTTCCTTTTTGTCTTTTTTACTGACCGGCAACGGGATTGCAACCCTCGGTGTTGCGCCTGCACCGCGCTCAGCCAGTGAGCGGGAACTGGTCTCCACATGGGATCCGAACCCTCGGCAGGAGCACCACCGCGCTCCCAAGCGGTGCACTCTCCAGTGCACCACCGGGCCGGCCCCAGATTCAATAAATTCTAATAAAAAGTGTGCATGATTATGATTAACAAAATCAGGAATACTGGAAGCAAAGTTACCAACATACTGTTTTAGCGTCTAAGTAATGTATTGCCTATTTAGTAAATACTGTAATTATAGCAAATGTTTATTTCCAGCCAAACTACAAAATGCCCAAAGCCTTCACATGCTCTAGAAATTTTTTACTTTTGCCTTTTTAATAACAACTATTTCGTGAATTGCCCACAAGTTTTACCACGCTGCCATGCGCCTGACACTGTGTCAAGTGCTATGGGAACTGCTAACAAACAGACTCGAGCTCGCAGATTCCTGTAACTTGATTTCAGTGACACAATGTCCAAGACCATGTGAACCCAGAGCCAGAGTTGAGGCTGGGTGCAGTACGAGGTCATTTACCTAGACCTGATAGTAACTGACTGCCTTACAAAATGCAGTTTTATTCATCTCCCTACAGTTAGAATCCTGTCTGTCTTCTCATTTTTATTAGAAGTGGATTACAAAACAGGGAAAGATACAAATGTTACATTTATGAATAAAATTGAAAAAGAAGAACCAGTTGCGGTTGATGTCAAGGACAAAGACACAGCAGCTGAGGCTGTGGTTTTGGGGGATGTTTTAGCTTGCTAAGTCAGAGACCACAATATGAAATCACATAAACCGTCTGGATTTCAGCTTGTCAACAATGCTTTCCTAGCAACGAAGTGTTAGACAAACCGTAACTTTCCTACAATGTTCCTATGGGTTTTCTTGGATTCAGTTAGCATGGGTGTGGCTTTTGCCTACAGTCATATAGCCAGGACATCAGGGCACAATTTACCTTCTCTGGAATCCTATGACATTGTTGCAGAGTGTCATTGGCTTTGCTGACTTCAGGTACTCTCAGCAGAACATAAGGTTTGTGCCCAATATCACATAGCTAGTTAGCCACTTTGTTGGGCCATTCATGTGGCGCCTCTTGACTCTCTGCAAGGGACATCTTATTCTGTAAAAGTCTTTGCCCTCTGCAGACTCTCTTTTTTCTATTATATCCTGAATATATCCTTTTTGTAAAAAAAAAAAAAAAAAAAAAAAAGGAAGGAAATTTTTATAAACCTTTGGTAACAACAATAGCTGGACTGTGACCGGCAAGTAGTTTTTAAACAGTTAAATAAAAAGCATTCAGAAGTTACTTAACTTACAATTCAATAATCCATAGGGGCCAAACATCAAAGCTTCCCAATGAAAACTACACTTTAAAAGCTGAAAATCATGTGCATAGTTTTTGACATGACATCACTTTAGTACTGTTTATGTCATACCTTATTAAAACAAACATGCCTTGAAAATTGTTCTCAAAATTCCAAAGTCTTTTTGGAAACCTGAGTAATAATAATGCACTGGAGTAACACTGGTTTTTTTTTCTTTTTGTTTTTGTTTTTGATTCTTTGAATGCTTGGATTTTTTTAAGACTATGTAATTTGTACTGGGCATGTTGAGAAATGGGTGTGATATTCCATCTGTATATCCCTTCTTTTTGGTCTATCATGGTAATACAAAGAGCCACTCAAAAACATCTTAGGTTTTGCTTTCATACCTATCTCAGTAAATCCTAAAAAAAATAAATAAACCAGGTTCGAGGTAAAATGAAGCCCAAACTGGCATTCACTAGCCATGATAAAACTTTAGCCAAATATTTATTCATTGGTTAATGTGAACTTACTGGGTGATCACAAGGTACCTAGTACACTGAGAAGATGATTTTGTCTCAGAGGGGGTTGGGAAGCTAAGTTTTAAAATAACATAAGTCTAAAGTTAGGTTTGGGATCACCATTTTTACAACTATTTAAAATAGTTTAGAGAGGGTTGAAGTTGAAAGTAAAGTGAGCTTGAAGGTGGAACCTTTCAGTCAACGACTTCTACTGAACTGCTGCTAGAAACCCAGAACACCTAGGACAGGACGAAGACAGGGAGTGCAGGTGCAGAGAGCCATTTTGTAACACAGAAGACTATGCTTACAAAGCTGCTGACATCTCTGATTTGAGATATTACCATGAACTGGGCACTGTCTATAGTAAGGGCCCCAGTACACAGCAGGGGGGTAAATGGTCTCTTTCTTTGTTGGAGGGAGGTTCATAAAGAGCAGCAGGATGACCAGATATAAGTGTCCTGGAGTTCCCAAGCTGGACTTACTATCAGAGTGCCAGTGGGAGGGCTGCATTTGTTTAGGTAACTTGAAAGGATGACATATTGTGGAATTCCTCCTTCCTGCCTGCCTGCCTTCCTTCTGTCCGTCCTGCCTTCCTTCTGTCCTGCCTCCCTGCCATTCTCACTTCTTCCCTCCCTTCTTTCTTATAACTAAAAGTTGGTTATATCTAGGCATTAAATACTGGTTTCAAATGATAGATCCACTCCGGAGATTCCAACCAGATTATAAATGTGCCTGCTAGCACCTCTTGAAAATGTACTAAAGGAATAAAAAAGCCTTGACGTGTAACTCTTCCTTATGATTTCCTGGGGCATCAAGCTATTTGCGATGTTACTTTTTACACAATAAAAAGGAAGGAAACAAAACATTTGAGAACCATAAATATAAGGTGAGGGAATCACTGACTTATACCCGACAAGCCACAAAGCGTCTGTCCCAATAAACGGAAACAGTTGACTTAAAAAAGGAAACACCAAATGTCGCTTCATAGTCTTAAGCCTAGAAATCAAGTTTAGCCTGAAAATAAATACAAAAGTATAAGGCATTTGGTGGGTTTTGTTATTAAGGCAAAGTGTCTTTCCATTTGTCATTTTCATGGCTAGTCTCACTTGCCTAAGAGCTTTCTTTATGAAGAAAATGTGGAGCAAGGAAGCCTTCCCCACCCAGTCAGTGTCCCCTCAGGGGATCTGCCACTGAAGTCTAGATAGCCCCAAACTGCTTTTTAAAAGCATTTAATTCTCGAAAACGGATGAGCAATGAAACAAACCTATTCAGTCAACTGAAACAGTTTTTTTAGGGAGAAAAATTGAATACTTTTCAAAAGAAGCTGTTTCACAACCTATCTTAGTGTGGGTGTGTATTGAAAGTAGAATGGTTTCCACGAAAATGAAAATGGACATAAAAGACAAAAGAGTTATTGAGTAATATTTAGAGTGAAGTTGAGCGTGTGTGTGAGTGACTGTGTAGTAGCAAAGTGTACCCAGAGATTTTTCTCAGAACTGTCTCTGTGGTCATTTTTAATTTTTACGTACATAATCTTATGACTCATTCAACATTCATTATTCCCATAAACACTGGCCATATACCTACTCTTCCAGGCATTTGATAGCCACTGGGGATTAAATGGCAAATAAGGCAGAGGTCCCTGTCCTCAAAGCATTTATGATATTAACCGTCTGAAAGTCTGCTTCCCACTCACACTGGGGGCAGGAAACTCTGCTTCACATCTAGGCTGACCGAAGCTCCCCACCTCAGCTAGACGCTTCCAAGGCCACCTGGGCACTGGTACATCCACCGGAGGATAGGGAAGGAGAGCGGGTGGTAGATCACATGGCAGATTCACTCTTGTGCCTTTGGCCAGTCTCCTTCATGTGCCCTAACTACAAGGGAGACTCGGAGGCATAGTTCACCCACATTTGTTAAGTAATTAGCTTATTAATTAAGAAATAGTTAATGACAAATGAAGATAGGAGTCTCAATAAAATGCATGCCCAACCACTTTCTTTTGATCAGGTCTCAGGGGTGCTCAATCGGACTTTTTATAAATGTAATATTCATGAGTTGCTTTTTATTTATGTATTTATTTTTACCGTCCCTCCTTTCCAAAGTTGCAAATAGGCACTAGAAAGGCAAAGGTTGGAATCAGGATCCTGGAAGTAAATCAAGTATTAAGTAATGGCCAACTCAGGTCATTACTGCGATGGTAATAATTATCTCCCCAAAAATCGAGTCGCCCAGATGGAGAGGGACCCTTCTCTCCCTCTGCTCGACTTCCCAGCCACCCTCTCCCTCTGAAATGCTCCACACATCCCCCAGGTCAAGCCTCTTACAGAAGGGGAAGTTTAGCCACAAGTCGAACAGACAGGAAGTGACTCAGTGTTTCCCCAGGGGTCAGGTGTGTGGGCAGGCAGAGAGAACTCCAGACTAGAAAAGTAGCAAGATGTGAGAGTGACCGGAGCTGGAATTTCAGAAATGACACCATCAGCATTGGTGACAGTCCTCCACTTTCCCAGACAAGCATCTCAAAGCACTGCTATGAAGCATTTCCCACCTATTTTCATAGCACAACTAGAAGCAAGGAGGTATTGCTCTGAAGCCTGAGGAGAACGGTTGTAAATACCTGAAGCAAAGTTTCAAGGGAGGTTTCTGGCAGAATTTATTTGTAATTTGGTGGTTTCTGGGTTTTCCTAATAGAAGCCATTAAACGAAAGAGAATTTTAAAATAGAATTTAGTAAGCCTAAAATTTTTTTTTTGCTCTATTGAGATTATTAGTCTTAAATACTCTACATTTGCTCATATCATCGAATTATGAAATTGGTGAGGGATGGAACATATAATTAACAATATGTAATATGTGCTTATTGTTTAAATTATATGTAAGTTTACAATGTAAATAGAAACCACACTTGAGAGAAGTGTCGTAAAATGTAAAAGCGCTCATGAGCATGGGTTGGTGAGCACCTGCATTACGCTGTGAGGGTACTTTTTGCACCAAGGAGGAGCAAGCCTCTTAGAAACATCATCTTTGCTTCTTTTAGCCAACTGTGGAATGTTTTAAAACTCTATTCATAGTCTTAAAAGGCATGTAAGAAAAGATGGAAATTTCAAACAAAAGAATAGCCATTGGAATTATAATGTAACTCTTGAGCTGTTTCTTTGTGAGTAGAGCTCTGTTTACTACTAAAAGACTCTGTTGATAATGTGAGTGAGTGGGACATGCTCCACCTTACATCTTAGTCCTATCTGGGGCTTTCGTTCATTGGAAAGTGTGTGGTTCTTTCTGTTCCAAAAAGAATCCTTTCTCCCTGAGACTTTATTTTGAGGTTGTGATGCAAAACTTTGGTGTTCCTCCTTAATGTGGATGAAAAGAATGAGGGAGGAAGCGTGGAGGCTTGGAATCTCAGCTGAGGCTCCACAGGTCCCCGGAGATCGTGAGGTTTCTCTCCACTGCTAGCAGAGGAAGCATGAGAGAGTACTATGGTCTGCTCCCTGCTCTGAATTTCTTTTGGCATCTGCATTGGAAGCTTCCTCAGTTTTCCACACAAACATTACTCGAGCCCCTTTGAGGTGCTGGACACCAAGCTGGTGCAGAGAATGCCAAGACAATGCCTGTGGAGGGAAACAGAAAAGCAGAGTAAATTGAAAATTCAGTACCAGGGTGAGTGCTGGTGGGTCCGAGGGCCACAGGGACTGCTAACCTTCCTTTGTTTTGTGCTTGTGCAACGGGATTGGCCATGGTCTGGTCGTCAGGAAGGACTTCGCAGAGAAGATAAAACTGGAGCTGAGAATTAAAGAAGTGGGGGCAGGGGAGAATAAGAATCAACTAGTCCGATGAAAGGGGAGGAGGTCATTCTAGACAGAGGGAAAAGTGCCTACAGGGAGCGGAGGACGGGAGTTGGGGGTGGCAGTGCTAGGGAACCTCAAGTCAATTAGCTCCACTGGAGTCTGGGCATGTGGGCAGCTGAGGCACAGAAGGACATACCTGGGACCCATGCTGAACTCCAGAATTGCTTCCTGTTCTTGGATTTGAGAACCATGAAGGAGCCTAAGCAGGAGAGTGAGTGATCAGATTTGGGTCTGTCTCTGAAGTCATCTTTACATGGTGTTGGTTGCACTCCTACATAAAATGCACAGATGACCTTTAGAACATAAGGTCTCCAGCTGTTTTATGGAAATACATTCAAGAAGTATCCCAAGGTCACGGTTCAAAATCCCTTACCGGCCAGCAGCCTAAAAAAATTATATATGTATTCAAGAAAGTCTTTGTTTACACACCAGCACTTTATATTGCTGAGTAGAGATTCTGCCTTCATCCTGTGATCTTAAGCTTAGTCAACATCAGCAGTCAGTTGCCTGTGTGACTCTCAATTCTTTAAAGTCAGGTATCTAGATCCACTATAATGTCATCCTGGCTTGAATGGGTCAGAATTTGCCTAAACCCCACATTTTCTGGTATACAGGGAGGCTGTTATTAAAAATAAATAAATAGATCTTCTCTTTAGAAGTGAGGTTCTTTTTTAAATTTATATCTGAGCCTCTTCAATGAGGCAAAATATTCAAGTGTTTAGAAGCTACATCTTGGAACATCAGTTTGAAGAAAATTTGAAGGAAAGCTTTTTGTATTAAAACAAGTATTGCCATGTTATATTTCCACTATATACAGGAGGAAATAAACGAATTCATTGGGGGTATCTGTTTATGTTCTTCTGCCATTTGGGTACCTCAGTGGGAAACTGTGAAAAGTATTCATTTCAGCAAATAATAATAGCTCCAATTTTTAAGTGCCTGCTCTGTGTCAAATTACATAATTCATTTTGTTCAACAAATATAAATATAAAGTCAAGTCAAAGCCGTGTGCTGGGGACCAAAATTACAGTGGTGGACTGAATGCCCTTCCTTGTTCTAGAGTTTCTCCGACATCCTTACAGCCACTATGAAGAGTGTATGTAACGTTATGCACCTTTTGAAGCTGAGAAAACTGGGCTTTGAGATGTAATGTGGTTTGTGACCCTACAGTCAGCCCATACTCAGCGCTGCTCCCCACTGCTACCTTCCTCTCTGATGACTTTTCATATCTGAACTTGCTGTCTCCTTTCCTTTATCTGTTCCTGCTTTTACATCATCCATTAAGGGCATTCATTTCTTTCCCCCATGTCTGTCTACTTTTCTAGCCCAAGAAATTAGCAATGGCCATCAGTCTTCATCAGCCTTGCCCACCTACAAGCCTGTCTTTTATGTTAGCTATTAATAGTAGCCACAATGGCCACAACCACCACAAACCTGTATTCAGCCCCTACTGTCTGCAAATTCACTGTGCTCAGACTTGAAGTCTACAGACAGATGGAAGTCATGGTTACATATAACAGGTCAAATGACAGTTCAAGATGGCCAGGGATCATAGAGTGGTGATGACTGTAAGCATTAGAAGGGTCAGGGAAGACTTCTTGGAGGAGGTGTCCAATAAGTTACACCTTCAAGGATGAAGAAGTTTTATCTAAGCAGAGTAGAGGGAAGGGTCTTCTCAGGCAGACCCAACTTGTTTAGTGCCCAAAAGAAGCTCACCTCATTGCATCACACATTTTTCCTCTGCTCCTAAGAACTAACATAGTCATAGCTGAGCGTAGGTACATTTCAAGGGAGGGGAGGCATCACTCTACTCTAATTGAAAGGATGTCCGCATCTTCCCTTCCCCAGGTGTACCATGATGAACCAGCTGGATGATTCCCCTGGAGGTATGAATGGGGCAGCCTGGAGGGGTTGGGTTTCCTCCAGGGCATATCTAGGGAGATTTGGGTGGCGTGGACTGAACTAGGCTTCAGAGCTGCTCATGAAGGGCCCTAATCCTCATCGCCAGAACTACCCTCATTCTCCAAGGTTTCACCAGACTGGAAATGATTCTGGACCAAGTTTGACTTCCCACCACTATTCCAAACCCACACGGAAGGCCTCGAAGCTGCATGAGATTTCATGTCATTGATTTGTTTTTGACCAAGTCTAGAGCCTGGCACTCAGCCCAACCTCAGCCCCAGCAGCAGTAGCAGCAGGCTTCTCAAGTAGATTGGGAAAAAAAGCTATGAAAAGTGGCATGTGCCCCTCAGCCCCTTAAATCAAACCAGAAAAGGAGAAATAAAGCAGAAGGGCTTTTTCAAGGGGTTAAAAGATCCCTTTGCCAAAGACCTGTGACCAGCAGCAACAAGGAGGCCCTTTGCTGGGAAGAAACCAAGGGGATGCAGTTCATTCTGGCTTGAGATTCTGGCAGAGCAGGGAAAGTGCTTCTCAGCTCTTTCTCTATCCAGCTTGTATTGGACACACACTGGCTTCCTCTGCTAGGCACTAGTGGTGCAAAAAGTGAACAAGGCAACCTCTGCCCTTGAGGAGCTAGTGGTCGAATGGGGAGATGGATGTGTAACAAGAGCAATCCAGTATAATCTCAAAAGGACTAGAATAGATGCAAGGAAGTCCAGAGGCCAACCTGGATTCAGGAGCTGATGTCTCAGCTGAATCTTTATAGAAGACAAATGAGAGCAAGTCAGGAAAAAACAAAAAAAAAGGAGGAGGCACATGGCGGATGAAGGAGAGGAAGCAGCCTAAGCATGAATGTGGGATGTGCACCAGCAGCCTGGGGCTGCGGAACTCCAGGCAGTTCCAACATGAGCCCCGGAAGCAGGCACAGGCCAGGTCAGGGAGGTCGTGTAGGCCATGGCCACGGGCTGGCACTTCATTCTCCAGGTGACAGGGGGCATGAAGGAGTTTTAAGGAGGAGGATCATATCTGCATTTTACAGAAGTAAGGAAAGCAAGAAGCAGGGAGACCCACTGGGATTCCGTTGCAGTAGTCCCAGGACATGATGAGGATCTAAACAAAGGCACAGGGAATGGAGTTGGAGAGGAGAATAGGAGTTTGAGAAATACATTTAAGAGACAAATTTGGCAGGTTGTGGGGTTGTGCTGTAAGAATATGGGGAATGGAGGAGAGAAGAGCCTAGAAAGACCCCCATGTATCAGACTCAATTTATTCACTAATTTATTTAACAGATGCTTCTTATATAACCAAGTGTCACCTAAGACAGTGTTCTTTAAATTGAGGGTCTTCATACCCTCAGTTAGTGGATTTGACCAGCAATTTTGGACAGGATGGGATAGGATAGGATGAGACAGAAAATGTCAGATGGCCTTGCATATATGAAGTGTAACTACTGTTTCGTGAAGCTTTGTTTCGGTCTATGTGTGTGTGTGCATGTGTGGGTGTGTGCATGTTCACAACTATAGGTGTATTTCTTACTGAAGATTGTGGTCAAAACATTTGAAAGGCCTGTGATATTCTTTTTCGACAGTTGTGACTGATTGTTCTCAAATATGAATGTGCCCCGATCAGGTTTAATGATTTTAAAAAGGGAGACTGATTCCTTTCTGGGAAAACAGGAAAATCTTTTTTTGATGTGTTCTTCCAAGATGAAATCTTGCAGTACTCTGTGTGCATGAACTCCCAAGGATTCACTGCAGAGGGAAAAGGAAGAGATCAGAGCCAGCAGAAACAACTCTCCCAGTCATCATCGGGACCATGTCAAATGCCCCGCCCTTCAGAAAACAGGGGCAACATCGAGATATACAAAGGGTAGGAAAGGACATTGCTGCCCAAGGAAATCTATGGGCATGTATCCCACAGGCGGAATCACAACTAGAAGAATGACCTTACCTTATTTTCATAAAGGGTTTTACAGTCGCAAAGTTTCACAATACATGTTCCCATATTTACAGCAGCCCTGTGAATTTGGAGAGACCTGAATGTTTGGGATGTTTATTGACTTCCAGATCTACACATATTTTCCTCTCAATACAGTCATTCATGCATTCAGTCAACATTCACTAAGTGATAACCATTTTGCAAGGCTCTAGGCTAAGAACTGGAAATGTAAAGATGCAATCTGGTTTCCAATCAGATAATATATACCCACAATGGCATAATTTGAGAGGATACAAAATCCACATATTTGTTCAAGGATGCTTGCAGTTTTACCTATGACATGTTTACAGAATGCATGTGCATGAATACACATTTGGGGGGGGAAGAGGGAGAGAGAGAGAGAGATTTTCTCTCCAAGTTTCAAAATTTAATATTGATAGTTCCCAGGCACAGAGCAGGACAAAGCTGGCAGTCTTTTAAGTCTCTTCTAAGGTGCATAAACTTGTCTCCTTCTTGGGCTAACTGATTCTAATAAAGCAGTCATATAAAAAATTTGAATTTAGCAAACTAGTATGGTGTTATACAAATACATTTTATTTTGGGTGTGAGTTAATTTTATGTTTGATAACATTAGATCTTTTAAAGCTTTGAGTATCTTGAGATTTTTAGTTCAAAGTAATAAAAATGTCTTAATGAAAAAATTGCATAGAGCAGAGGAGATAATTGTTCAAAATTGGCAACTGAAAAATGTCTAGTATCTTATTTTTCTAAATTACTAAAGCCTGGATTGCTCACTCTTGCTTGGATTATGTGCCTATTAGGAGCCTCTTAGGTAAACACTCGGCCCTCAGCCTGCTTTAAAAAAAATTGAGTTATCTAAACCTGCATTTTATTAAAAATACAGTGAGAGACACTTTTTGCTCTTCTCTGATAATCTTTCTAGTCTCTTTAAAGTCCTCTTGCTGCTAACTTAATCTTATTCAGAAAGGGGAAAATCCACTCACCTCTGTAGATTAACTATTTAAGATGTTTAAGTTCAGTGTTAACCACTGGAAGATCATTTATCCCCTTTTTAAGTGGGTTTATTTGCAGGCTGAAATCTTAATGAAGAATAATGTTCTGCAGAATGCTGTTTGCCATTAGTGATCACCTATAAGTGTAAACTTGAAAGGGACCTCTATTAGCAAATTTTTCTTAAATTTCAGAAAACAAATCTGGGGCAGCTGATGGTGAAATGCAATGAGAATTTATCACTGAACAGGCAAATCATTTTTGCCAAAAATACAGCTGGCATAGTAAATGGCTAGGTTTAAAAATAATTCATTTACTAAAAACCTTTGCAAATTGTTACCTCAATTGTTATATACTTACACCTTATTAAAGATTTATGTGGTCAAAAATGAAAGCACCTATACAACAGTGTTTACATACAAAAGGCTTCCCACGCCCCTGAATTCTATCTAAAAACCCCAGGTTAGGGCCGGCCCGGTGGCGCACTCGGTAGAGTGCAGCACCTGGGAGCGCGGCGGCGCTCCCGCCGAGGGTTCGGATCCCATATACAGACTGGTCTGCTCACTGGTTGAGCGTGGTGCGGGCACGACACCGAGGGTTGCGATCCCGTTACTGGTCACAAAAAAAGACAAAAAAGGAAAAAAAAAAAAAAACCCAGGTTAGCAACCTCCAATTCATTCATGAGCCTGAGCCAGACAGACTTCATCTTAATTTTTAAAAATTGTGTTAATACTTACTTGATGTTCTTTATTTTGGAAAAACAAAAGGTTCAGGAGGACTGCTTTCTAGATTTTCTGTTCAGCATTAGGTATAATTTGAGCAGTCACGGAACACTATTATCATTTTAGACATAAGAGCAAAATATTTCTTTGCTTTTGAATGTAAATGACTTCAAGTATTTGAATAGTATTTGAATTACTTTCCCAGTCGCCTCCTCACAAAGCAGATCCCTAAATATTCACCCAGAATGTTTTTCATAGTGAGAATGACCTTGGCGGGAAGCCTACCTGGGAGACTCATGACCTCTTGAGGTCAATAACCCTCAGCTCCACATTAACCCTCAGGTCCTTCCAGTCATTAATCCACAGGAAGCTCACATCTCTTGCTCACAATTTACTTATTTGTTCAGTTTTTTTCTCATAACATGGAAAAATAATCTTCTGAAGGCATTTCACTTAATGAAGCCCACATGTCTGATACAGATTTCTTCCCAAGGTTCTGCTGTTTGGTTATGTTTTAACACATCTTTGCCCTTGAGAGCTCCACATATCAGGCACGTGGTGGCTAATATTTTACTTATTAACTGGTAAGCACATTGTAAACTATAATCGCAAGACTTTTCCCCAGCTTGGTGTTTATATCCTAAAAGTTAACAGCCTTTGAGGACAGGGCCCTGGCTGCTGTTTTCCAAGTGTCACATCTTGTATGACTGTCATTACATCTTGTTAAACAGTGCTGTGTGGTGTGAAGCATGGCTTCCTGAGATACAGCATCATTTAACAGAAAGTGTGTAATGAATCACCCTATAGAATATAAAAGTGAATTGCCTGTTAGATACCTGTCATAAGAAGAATCTGGGTACACGTTGGCAGGGGCCATGTGAACCCAAAGTCCTCCTGCAGGCACAGATGCAGGAGCACAAGAATCTACTGCCAGGAAGGCACCAAGTCCCCAGGAGTCCCAGCTCCCAAATCAGCAGTGAACAGAAGTGGGGTTGCTGATGGACAGAACCGTTCAGCTAAACTTCTGGCTTGAATCTCACCTCATGTGCTAGACTTTTGCTGGTCACCTCTGCAAAATGCCCCCTCTTGCTCTGAACCTGGAGGACATTGTCCTGTTCTGGAGGGCTTTTGCTTTCTTGGGTTGTAGTGATGCCTGGAAGGGTCTTTGTCTTCCTGCTCAACTTAGAAACCTACCAGTCAGGACCCGGCTGCCCACAGCCTTGCACTCTCCCACGGTGCTCCTACCAGATGTCTGATGAACAATAAATAAAGATAAATACTTTCCACTTCTGAAGGCCAAATGAAGAGGAGCTGAGTGGGGAGAATCAGAGACCATCCAGCAGAACCACTATGGGAAGGTAACAGTGAGCACCTCCGCCCTAGTAATAGTAGCAAATACTATGCTCTGGGTACATGTCCAATCACTTTACAGTGACTTAATCATTTAATCCTCACAACAACCCTCGGAGGTAGGTACCGTTGTGTGTTCCCATTCTATAGATGAGGAAACTGAGGCATGCTGAAGCTAACCTACCCGAGGTCGCAAAGGTAACGAGAGGTGGAGGCAGAATGTGGGCTCAGCCCTTGCGTCTGCCACTTTCTGCCGTGTTCTCTCTCGTGTATCCGCTTAGTCCGCTTACGCCCTCAAATAAAGCAGCATTTTCTAACAAATCCACAAGCTCTTTTTAAAAAGTTAATCTATAGAACTAAGTATACGCATTCAATAAGAGGAGAAACGAGTTTTATTTAAATAATAGATATGACATTAGTTAAGAGCAAAATGAAATTAGCATGTGTCTTTATTTTAAGATCCCCTTTAAAGCAATAACATTAATCTGCACAAAAATAAAATTGGCTTATCTTAAAGAGTTACACTTTTGGTGAATTTGCTAACTTTACAAATTTGGGTCACATTTTCCTTTTGATATCTTAAAGGATTTGGAAAGTCATGTAGAATCCAAATATTCAAGCAGTCATTAAAACAAGATGTGGAGTTTTTCTTTATTTGATCTAGTTTGTTTGTTTATTTTGTTTTGTTTTTTAAGTGCCACTTAGAAACTTCAGCAAACAGGGAATACCAGGTTATTACATAAAGTGAAACACATCTTTGAAATTGTCCAAATACATATTCAAGAGGTCAAAAACAAGTAGAACAGCTGTTACATAAAATCTCTACTTTCCAAATACCTAAGACATTCGAGAAGGAAGAGGTGGGAACTTGGTCCAGGATCTAACCTTAACTTTGAACTTCCTGACTTGTGTTAGTTTAAGACATCCCTGTAGCATCATTTAAATATAGTTCTGGTGTGTGAATAAACTTCCACTTGGAATTTCCTTTTTGAAGTCTGCTGAGAATATAAATTAAAACCATATGAGATGTGTCTTAATCCAAAATGTAAAATAACATGAGAAATGTCAACTCAGAAGTAGTCCCTGAAATACATTCACAAGGATGCATGTACTGGTGAAATTCTTTATTTAGAATGAAAGCTTCCAGAGAACTGGATTGATTATTTTTAACCCATGATTATGGAAGCCTGAGCTGATAAAAGAAGATGCTTTTTAAAGTAATGGCAGTAGGAATATTATTCAGCCACCTAGAATGTTTGAGAAGAACATCTGTTGGCTTAGAAAGTGAAAAAGCAAATTACGATTTTATTTAAAAATTGTGTAAAATAGTGTACTTCGCCTGGATACACGTACATGTCTTCATAATGAAAGAATGAGAGACTACACGCCAACCAATCAATCTCCAGGTGGTAGAAGGTAGAATTATGGTGGGTTTTCCCTTCCTTCCTTCCTTCCTTCCTTTTTTTTTTTCCTTATTGTTTTAGTTAGTAGCAGAAAATTGAAATTATTTTCATTTGACTTTTGAAAATAAATAAGCGTAGTATCTTTAGCTGACAGTTTTGTCATTTGTCATACCACCTTTCTTGGATACAGCTAAAATCCAGTACTGACTGCTCAGCTGGTGCTTGAGCTGGTTCTGACAGATTTGCCAGCCTGCGCGGTATCCAGAGTTCATGTCATTGTGTAACCACATCACCAAAATCTTGCAAGCTTGCCTGTTAGCTCGTACTTGAGTGATGAAAGGACTCTTGGTAGCACTTTTAAATTGCCAATTTGGTTTCCTTTTATCAGTATACGTTAGCCTTGGTTTGGGTGTGTTTGCATGAGTGTCTCAAATCTTAGGTTTAGATGTTACTACTCTTCTCTTAGAATTCATTGAAGGGGAAATGTCATTTTTATCTCTTATTCAAGTCTGTTCTTAGAGAAAATGATCCTTTTATGCCTGAATTCAGTGAATATTTGGGCAAGCATATTAGGCAGACCATCATATTAACCAAAATTGTTTTAAAACTTGTTATGTCCCCCCAGAACTAGCCAAGGAATTAAATTATATTCATATTATGTGAGGTAGCCACCTGGGCCTCCATTTAGAATTAGTTGTGTATTTACACATGGACTTCTGCCATTTCCTATTTTGTTCCTAAACTTAACATGTGAAGAGGCCCAATTAAGATTTTGTGACAATAATTATTAAGGCCTTTCAGTTGCTTAACTGACTCCATCTTGAGGAACTCTTGGGGTTTCGTGGTAGGCAGTGGCTCCACGACTGCAAAACCTGGGGATGTTCGTGCGCCTGTTCGTGCACACAGCCTCCCTGAGAAATACTGCAAGCGCCTGATGGCAACAATCTGTACCAAATAAAAGAGGAGAATAAGGCTACTTCGCCTCATGCAAGCTTGAGTCAAAACAATCTGGTCGGAAACTATTTGGCTGGAAGAGCATACATTTTCTGCTTTCTTTTTCTTTGAGATTGATTGGGGTGGGGGATTGATTGTTTTCTTTTTAAATTATACTGTTAGGAATATGGGCATGGAGAATCTTATTTATATTCCTGAAGACTCTCCTTGTTTAGTCGCAACCGAGCTTTTGATCTTCTGTAGTGCACTTGTACGTGAACTTATGTGCACACACTCACACACGTGGATGCACGTGTGCATTGTTGACAACATTTTTTGAATTCACATGGGCTGTGCACTGCAGGCAGGGAAGGAGAATTCCAAGCTCATCTCTATCCCACACTAATGACATCCAGCAGCAATTTCAAGTTGAAATAAAGGTCCATAGTTCCTTCCATATGGTTCATCTGTAGAATGAATAACTGACAGCTGTGTTAAATTAGCTTATGCCAGATTATGCCACTTTAACAAATTGTCTCTCCAGTTGCAGTGACGTACAACAGACTTTATTTCTCGTTCACATTACACATTAGCATCTGGTCTGCTGTAGCTCTGTCCCCAGTGTCCTCATTCCAGGACCCAGGCTCTCTCTAAGACATGCCAGCCTCATGATAGAGGAAAAAAGAGCAGGAAAGCTGGCAGAACCAGGTAATGGCCCTTGAAAGCATTGCCTGAAACTAGCATACATTACTTCTGCTCATATTTCTTTGGCCACAGTGGGTCACATGACCAAGCCTGACATCAGAGGGGTGGGAAGCGTATGCCTCCCTGCTGGTGGAGAATCGCCAGTCACATGGGAACTGGAAAGGGGATGGGATCATTGGGAACATATATAAAAAAATGTGAACATAGGAAAAAAAGTGTACCTGTGTGTGTATGTATACAAGGGTACTTCAAAACATTCATGGAAGCATAGAATTAAAAGATAATACAAATCTTCCCATGAACATTTTGAAGTACCCTCATATATGTTTTAATTATAAATTTAATAATTATTTTAAAATAATAAAGGTAATTTTATATTTATATATTATATATATTATGTTATATAATATGTATCATAATATATATATATATGTATATATATATATATATATGGTTCCCCCAATCAAGCTAAAAAAGTGTGATTAAAAACAACCTTTGAGCAACTAGGAATAAATCTATTCTTTAGGTACAAAATTTCCTCGACCCTTTCTACTCCAATAGAAATTATTTTAAATGACTAGATTTGCTGTGAATCCACCTTGCAGAAGATATTTCAAGACCTGGGAAATAAGAATTGTTGATGGAATACCATGTCTCAGCATGTCTGTGACTCTTGCTTTTGGGAAATTAAGGACACATGAACACAGCCATGAATCTCTGCCTTAACTGAGTCCAGTTAGGTGTCACAGTGCTATATGCGTCTTCCAAATTTCTTCCTCCTATCGTCATACAAGTGTTCTTCAAAAAGTTCATGGAAAAAGGAGAGAACAGAACTGAGGCCCACAGAGGTGGGAAAGAAGAAGGGGGAGGGGGGTTAGTGAGAAATTAGTAAAGGGCCACAAAAAATAATTACAACGTGTAAGGTTGAATATCCTGATTATTATCCTGATTTGAGTATCACATATTCCCACCCATATTGATATGCAACGCTGTCCCCACAGATATGTACAATCATGTTTCAAGTTTTTTTAAGTTAAAAACAAAAAGTTCATGGAAAGATTTGTGTTATTTTTCAATTCTGTTTTTCCACAAACTTTGTGAAGTATACTTGCTGACAAGACATTTTGTTACACATCAAGGAGAAAGTTGCCTCCAATTATGGGGAGATAAAATGGGTGTTTATAAGCTGGTTCACTGTTTTAAATATTTAGTGATTAATAACCTTAAATTCATTCTAAATAACCTGTATTTTAACTCTTCTTAGTAACTTAGATTATCATGGGAAAAAAATGTTATACATGTTAGGGAAAAATATTATACTTGGTATACATTTAAGACTTATTCAGGCCTTTTACGTGTCATAATAGACTTAATAAATAATTCAAAAAGTACAAAAAGATGTATCCCTGACACCATGCCATGGGATCTAAGTCAAAGCCTATTACTACTAAAACCCTGATGTTTCATCCTGCACATGTAATTAAGGTTATAAAGCTCTCCTGGGAGGAGGATTATGGTGGCATATGGTTCCATGTAATATTAGAGATTGCATCATTCATATTCATATATGTAGATGAGATATATACCCTGGTAGTGATTTTAATAAAACTGGCCTAGTATATGGCCTGAGAAATACACCTTCAGTAAACAGGGAATTCACTTGAGAAATTCTGTCTGAAAACAAAAGAGTCGTTTGCCTTAAATAGTACATTAATAATGATGTTAACTCAGCTGTATAAATTATCCTAAGCCAACAACTATGAGCCTGTTGAAATTTTAATACCTTTGATATACTTTAATAGTGATAATTGCATTCACTGCAGACACCTTGTGATGGTTGAGTCATCCTGCTGGTACCCATAATCTTTCAGAAACAGGGTGCCCACCAAATTAGCCAGTGTACATGATAAAACAGAACACTGTTCTCAAGCCTACTTTTTTAAATCACTTGGAGATCATGCTGTCTTTTCCCCCACTTCTCTTGAGTACTTTAATGAATATTTAAGATAGAAGACCTACTTAGATTGGAGCCAGTTTGTCCGCAGAAATTCGAGGAGAATTCTAAGAACAACATTAAGACATATGCTTGTATATAATCATTTCATAAACTGTGCACAATAGAACAGGTTCCTTCTATCCAGCTAAATTTTGGATGAGAACACATTTTAATTTGGCCCTAATGTGAATTTTTGGTCATTTAGAAAGAATACCCAATACCTGTGGGTTAGCTATGGAAAATTATTTGCTATGCTGAGAATAACGTAAACCAAAGTGTACTTTAAAGTGCTTAGCTGAGAGAACATACTGTTCATGTTCATGCTAGAAGTACCAGCTGAAAATCCAATGAAATATAGTAAGTGAGATGAGGCCTGCGAACCCTGGGCGGAAGACTGACTGTGCTCAATATAACACCTTGCTTGATGGAGGCCCTCCTAAGCCTTGGTCACTGACTGTTTATACCCAAGTCACTAAATGATATTTCCTTAAAGAAACAGCATGTATATCTCTTCTGATTCACATAGACTTCCAGCCTTCTCCACAATCAGTCTGCATTGCTCAAGTCCTACTGCATTCTTTTCTGCTGGTTACCTGGATGTTATAACCTCCTAGCAGGCAATTGCAGTTGGCAGTATTCAAAAACCAAGTTATTTAAAAAATGTGCATCATTCTGAAAACAAAATACAAACAATATCATTATATGGGAAAATATTCACAATGTATTATTACATGAAAAAAAGCATCAGCCTAAGATATTACCATATTACCATTTTGACAAATAACATATCAAATTATGTATCAGTAACGGGGCAGGAGTTAAATTTTTTTTTCTTTTATTGTGACTTTCTGTAGTTTTCAGTACGTTTTCAACACTGAGCATTATAATGAAGAAACATGAAAAAACACTTTGTAAAAACGTACCACAGGGCATGGTTTGTTCCCACAGTGCTTTGTTCTCAGGCCCAAGGTAATGTGCATATCACAGCACCAGTGAGACGGCACCCCTCTACCGAGTCTGTCTCCGGACAGAGGTCACATAATCATCTAAGCATGTAGGTAAGGCAGTTGAGGTAAAGCCAGTGACTTTTCCTCAAGTGGAATTGTGGATTTGAGGCAGAAGAGTATGCCTAGCCCCAAAGCATCTACTGAATTTATTCAGTCAACCAGTAAAAAGGTTTGCTTAGTTTTTGTGCAGACCAAGCTACCAACTCCCTTTCCAACCAGTTGATTTCAACCCCAAACAACTGTTGGCTTAAGGTCCCAAAGCTCCTCGAGCTCCTTGAGGCTAAGCAGGATGGGGTGCTCTGGAGGAGCAGGTCACCCCGTGTGAGTGATGGTGATAGGGCCAGAGTGTGAGATTGGGGGACAAGGGGTGTCAGCCCACTTAAACTACGTAGAAGAAGCTCCTCACATAGAGAGTTTCTGTTATCGGAAATGGGGTAGGATGTTGGAAAGGCAAAAATAGTTACCTGCTATAGAATAAAATGAAATGATTATTACATAGACTAATTACAAAAGTTCTGTTGGAATTCTGTCATGATACCCAGCCAAACGGATTGGATTTTCCCCGGCAGGGTAGCATGGTAACTGCAGTAGAAATCTGCAGCCCTTCTGTGCAAGGGCTACCCACACTGAGGCTTTCAGCAAGAGAGCTGCAGTGAGCTGATGTGTTGCTTTGTAGCCCTGGAGCTGCTACAGGGGCAGGTGAGGGTTGCAAATAGAAAATGAAATTGTCAATATGTGATTTTAATAGCTTTTAATGCTTTTACATAATATTGGGCTGGCTAGCAAGAGCACAAAAAAGATCACACTTCTCTTCAAACCTCATTGAAATCTCATTAGGCAGATCTTTGTGAAATGATGACGCGAACAATAATGATTCCTTTTAATTCTCCAATCGTTTTGGCCACTGCAAGGGCCACAGAGGGTACACATTAGCATATGGCTGATAGGTGTTAAGAGAGAACTGTCAGGAATTAATAGAAATTGCAAGGCTTTTTAATCCCCCCCCAACTCAATTAGATGGGCAAATTCACATTTAATAGTGGTTGACTATACCAGGTTATCTTGCTTGCCTCTTCTGTCACTAGCTGGAAAACAAAAGTTCATTTTGCCCTTCAGTTGAAATATCAAGATGTTGGGCCTGCAGCTAGGATGGGGGAACGTAAAGGAGGGCATGTGTTTGAGGGATATGTGGGCAAACAGAATGGCAGGTTGGGTGTGGGGAGAGATAAGAGAAGAACACATCCAACATGACTGGGGTATGGCTCCTTCTAATTTATTATTTACTAACTGCAGTTTTTGTTGTCATCTGACACCTACAAGCTAACTGCCTACCCATTTAAAAAATAATAATAATAAGTTTATTTGAGTGATTGATTTAGCTGGGTTCTGGTTAAGATTTGATGATTCATGTTTGTGTATGAACAGAATTCCAGTTCATTATCCATGTTGCTCTTGTGAAAAAATGAAATGATCTGGAGAGACTTTTCAATAAAATCTCCCAGCTAGCCTCAGCCCTATCCCACTGCACAGCCTGAGTTCGCAGTTCCAGAAAGAGTTTTTCTGGAAGAATCCCTGGCTGCCCACTTCTCCGCGTCTCATGCTCCTTTTCACCCCCAGGGTCTGCCCCCCGCGAGCCTGGGCTGGTGGGGTGCGTGCTTTTCATACACTCGCCGCCCACTCTCCTTTGAGCTTTCTGTGTGGTAGAGCCCCCACCTGCCGGGTCTCCTCTGAGTGTTCTTCACAGCGTGGCTCTCTGGGACTCTTGCTTAACCCTACACTGTGATCATAGAAAATGTAGTAATAAAATAGAAAATACAGAGTTCCATGCTTCCCTCTAAGACTTGCTGACTCATAATTAAGCTTCCAGCATGTCTAGAAATTAGATATTTTCTTGTTACTACCCATTGTATTTTATGGAAGTGGAAAGCAAATCTGAAGCTTGAAAATGTATGAGGCAACATTTTGTCTGTGACTTAGTAGCCACCCACTGCATTTTCTATGCGTTACTAGTAGACTGCATTTCCTACTTCCTCTGAAATACTGTGTGGTTATCAAGGTGGAAGCCTTTGCATACAGAATCTCAATCGAGTGCTAAATAGAACCTTGGAGTGATGTAATAATTGCCCTTCAGACCTTCCACATGGAAAGCCCAAGTTAGCCAGTGCAGCACGATTTAGCCCAAGCTCCTGCATGTCAGAGACTCCCCTCCTGATAGAAACACTCACCGAAGCTCCCGCTTCCAGAGTGGTGCCCCAGGTATTTCTGAACCATGTAGATATGGGAGCAATGAGTACATGTTAGGTCTGTGCTGGTCAAAAGGGCATGGAAAACCCTCACGTCAGAAACGGAACTTGAGATTTAGAAGTTGTCAGTCCTTGGGTGTGAGAAACACCCTCATCCATCCAAGGCAAAAGGATGGACACAGAGACACGAGGTACAGTGAAGCGAGACTTTACTTACGGCCTTGCAAGGCTCGGGTGTCTGACTGGCAGGCACACGGAAAAGGGCTGGGGCAAGCAATTTATTCCCTAGTGTGCAAGTCCCTGCCCCCACCTCCTCATTGGCTGGGGTGCACAATCTCCCCAGATGACGTCTAAGATTAGCCCAAATTATTACCCCCTTGTAAGAAATTTCTTTGTCTGAGGGCTCAGGACCAGCCCACGAAGAAGGCCCGCCAACCCTGTGAAAGGAGCAACATTAGGAAATGAAGAGAACAATAAAGGGCTATAAACTCATTACCATCTCAAGGACAACTTTACCTATACAGTGACCCCCCAGGAATGGGCTGGACCAGTCAGTCAACTTTTCGGCTGGGACTGAATTATTTCTGAAAATGAATCACTTGGATTATTTTCTTACATTGGGGATGTCAGCAGATTAGAGGATGCCAGAGGCAGCAGCAGCTCTGGGACAGAAGCCACCCACCACAGGCTGTTTCCCTGAATTTAGCAACAAATTTCAGTCCAACCAGATCTTCCCACTGGAGCCTGAGTAAGAGCTGGCCTTTTGTCAGTTTTCCTAATATATATTAAATAGCTCTGTCACATCAAACATTGTGCTGCACAGACACTGAGCTTTTGACACAGAGATGTGATCTCAAACCCATGGCCGAGGGTAGTGTAGAGCATTTTGACTTTTCCTTTTGGCTATAGAGAAAAATGAACATCACAGTAAATGGAAATACAATGACCTGACCGGGACCCATCCCAACAGCAGAGGAAGGGACCTCGGTGGAGACCTGTTATAACAGGCTGTTTAATTTCATTTGGAGAAAGTAGACTTTGGACAGATGAACTTCTTTTCCCCTGGATTCATATTTATCTAACAGAATTGTGGTTGGGAAATGATCCAGGATTCACAAGGTCAAAAAGTGACCCGGTGCACATACTGTAGGTTTCTCCCATCTCATCCCACAGCCTCCCCAGCAGGTGGTCCAGTGGGCTGTTCGTACGTCCACAGCAAAAACGGTCACCCAAAGGACATATCCATCTCTTGGGCTTGGCCCTCCGAGGTTCCGGCAGCCCCCTCAAACTGAGGTCTCAATTCTGGGTAATCAGCTGTGTTCTTCCAAGCTGCTCTCCACAGCCTGAAACCATTCCAGCGCGCTTGCCGAATGCACTGGGAACTAAGGCCATCCGTGGAATTATGGCAATAATAATACACTGGATTTCTGTAATACCCTTTTTCATGAGACAATACATTTTCATAGACTATCCAGTCATAGTCATTTTTTCTTTATCCCAAGAGTGAAAGAATAAAGGAATGTTGAATAAATGTTCTGAGCCTTAGCTTTGAAACGTTAAAAAAAAAAAAATTTAAGGATTATAAAGAAGTATTTCCTCCTCCTCCCCAGTCCCCTGGTTCCCTGGTGTATAAATAAGACATTTTTCCCCCACCTGAAGCTCAGCCTGTGTTCTGTGAACAGAACACAAAGTGGTTTCGTCACTATCCGCGTACACGGGGACGACATCGGGGTCCGCCTCTGCAGACGCGGGGCAGGTGCACCGGGGCAGGTGCACCGTGAGGCTGGGTCTCTCTCTCTTGGCACCCATTTCTGGGTGGTCTGCTCTGCAGGCTTTGTCGGAGCTGGCACCGAGCTCCCGCGTGCCGCCTGGGTGAAGAGGGCAGAGTGCTGGCGTGCGGCTGTGGGACTCACGACTTTCCCTTTCTTGTCTTTTTCAGAAACTGAGGCGAAGGAGGCGTGTGCGTGGCTCCGAGCTGCCGGGTTCCCGCAGTACGCCCAGCTGTACGAGGGTGCGTCGCCCTGCGCTCCGCTCGGCACAGGGACCTCACACTGAACCGCGTGTACCCCCGGCGTGTTTTCACTTCCAGCTCTTTTCTCAAACAGTTCGCTTTGCTTCTTTTCCCCTCACCTTTGCGATGCCCAGGGCTTGTCCCGACACCAACTGAGAAATGGGCGCGGTCTCCCGGCCCGCTGTCCTGCCACTTGCCACTGCTAAGTCCCCTGTCACTACCACGAACCCCAACTCCACGTCTTCCTTCCAGTCTGCTGCCGTCAGCAGCTTTTCAGCACTTTCTAACTTATTTTTCTCCTACTTTTTATCTTTGCTACTCTCAGTTTTCTTGAAACTACCATGAATTAGTTGATAAATTTCCCAGAAGTCACAAAACTGTCTTGAGTTTTCTCTGGTTCTGTTTAGTTTATATGAAAAGTGTTAAGGTATATGGCTCAGGTGTTCTCCTGAGTTTTAAGTAAGTGCATTTATTATGGCCAGGATGGTACTTGCTTTCGTCGATTCTTTAATTGACACTTAATAAACTTACTCACCTATACCTTACTTATATCTGAAATTATAACCAAAGCTTTTAACTCCTTCAAGGATCATCCGTATACATAGTGAATTAGACCCCAACAATGAGCAGAGGGCACGCTCTTTTTTTCTGCAAACTTTTTTGAAGTGCTCTCATACCATTCATTAATATTCACAACACCTCTGAAGAGTAGGTATTATAATTATCATCATCCTCATTTTACAGATGAGGAAACAGAGGCCCAAAAGAGATTAACTGACTTGCCCACAGTTCCACAGCTAGAAAGAGAGGAGCCAGGGCGGCCGGCCTTAGGTGTCTGTGTTTCTGCACCACTGCATAATCCCTCATTGGCAGAACGAGGCAGTCTTCATTCTGGCACCATCTGGAATTCATTCACATTACTTTTTTCAGCAGAAGTAGAATTATTTCTGTTTCCTACTCACACTAAGTTTTAGATACCCTTAGATTATCATGATTGGAGACGTATAGGTACACAATATAAGGTAAAGAAAAATAGCAGGATAATGTTAATGAACTGGCATTTTCAGATTTGACCATGGTCTCATTTCCAATGATCTCTAGACTT
>NW_007740484.1:23217-29867 GCF_000696425.1 Galeopterus variegatus | reverse complement strand
TATTGTTTCTTTTCTTGATCTGCTGTTTTCCCATTTAATCTATTGTAATGGAGACTATGAAGTTTTCCTGGTTTTTCTTAGATGTTGGTATTAGATTTTTTTTATACGTTAAAGAAATGATTTAATTGCAATTAGGGCTAAAAATTGAGCTAATGTAGCTATAATCATCAAATTTCCTGAATAAGTATATAAATACTTTTCTTTTTAAAAATCCGTATATTAATAACTTATATGTGTTGACTGCTGTCACATAGACATAAATGTACACAAATACAAAATTGTACAGTTTCTGTAGATACGTCATTCAGTCTTGAGACCTTATATTAAGAGCCTTCATTTCCTCTGGGTTATATACCCTTTTCTAATAACAACTGCAACTCTTGATTGAGACATAACTATGACTTGAAGCTAAGGTATTCTGGGATAGGTCATGGGTCAATACCAGCTGCTTTTCTACAATGTGTATTGAAGATTGATAGACTGATGTGTATTAAGGCAAAAGCTGTCAGAGCTGCTGACATCAAGGAACAGCTCATCAGATTTTCCTTTTTGATTGTAGAGTTTTCATTACCCTGCCCACCAGTCTAATGTTTTCGATGAGAGTGCTTTTACAAAATTGAGCTTATGGTTTAAAAATAAAATAAAATTTTTAAAAAGGGTAATACATGTAGAATAAAAAGGAATATTTGTTTATATTCTATTATCTTTGCCAGAGGCAGTAGAGTCAAGGCAGTTCATTATTTGCCCAAGAATATCAAGACTGTTTGATATTTAGATTNCCGCACTCTCCCGGGTGCGCCACGGGCTCGGCCCAATTATTTGTTTATTTATTTATTTATTTTTGAAGGTGGTGACTATGAAGTTAAAATTAGTGAATAGAAAGTGTTTGGGGGGAGGGTTTTTATCCCCTCAGCTAAAGGGTCTAGTTTTTCTTGAGAACTGCTCTACACTAATGGACACTCAAGTGTTGACCAACTGATCCTTTCTAATGTTTGTTTTTGGTTCAGGCAATTCAAATGAGTATCTCCGGAATAGTGGCTTCGAATACGCCATTTGCTTTCTGCCTCCACTTGTGCTGAACTTCGAACTGCCACCAGATTATCCATCCACCTCCCCACCTTCATTCACACTTAGTGGCAAATGGCTGTCACCAACTCAGGTTAGACCCGAAACTTAATTTCTCCTATCCATTTTTAGAAATTTAAAAAATCATCTTTAAGGGCTGACCCGTGGCTCACTTGGGAGAGTGCGGTGCTGATAACACCAAGGCTACGGGTTTGGATCCCTATATAGGGATGGTTGGTTCGCTCACTTGGGAGAGAGCCTGGTGCTGACAACACCAAGTCAAGGGTTAAGATCCCCTTACCGGTCATCTTTAAAAAAAAAAAAAAAAATCATCTTTAATTGAAGATTACCTTGATGATCTAGAAATCGGTGCATGAAGAACAAATGGGTTTGATTTTATAATTTTTTTTCCCTTGCCTTCATGAATTCTAACGTTAATGAATTGAAAATGTTTGATGTTTTAAAAAGGAATGGCACTGATTAAAACAATCATTATGAAATATGGGAGTTATTTTTAGTCAAGTATATTGTTTCTCTTCTGATCTGCTGTTTTCCCATTTATTTTATTGTAATGGAGACTATGAGATCATTCTCATTTTCCTTAAACATTGGTATTAGATTTTTTTTCTTAAATAATCATTTAATTGTAATTAGGGCTAAGAATTGAGCTAATGTAGTTAGTTAGCAAATTTCCTGAATAAATATATAAATACTTTTCTTTTTAAAAATCTGTATATTAATAACTAGTATGTATTGACTGCTATCACATAGACATAAATGTATACAGATACAAAATTCTACAGTTTCTGTAGATATCTCATTAAGGCTTGAAGACATATAATAGCCTTCATTTCCTCTGGGTTATATATCCTTTTCTAGTAATAACTGCAACTCTTGATTGAGGCATAACTATAACTTGAAGACAGAGAATTCTGGGATAGGTCACAGATCAATAGCAGCTACTTTTCTAGAAGTTATAATGAACATTGATAGACTGATGTATATTAAGGGAAAAGCTTTCAGAGCTCCTGCTGTGAAGGAACAGCTCATTAAATCTTCCTTTTTGATCATAAAGTTTTCATTCCCCTTCCCATCAGTCTAATCTTTTAGATGAGATTGCTTTTGCAGAATTGAGCATATGGTTTAAACATTTTTTTCTTATTTTTTTTTGATGGCTAGCCAGTAGGGGGATTGGAACCCTTGACCTTGGTGTTACAAGGAATTACTCTAACCAATTCAGCTAACCGGCCAGCTCCTATCATTCACAAATAAAATTATACTTAAAAGAAAGGGTAATACATGAGGAATAAAAAGGAATATTCGTTTACATTCTAATATTTTTTCAGAGCCAGTAGATTCAAGACAGTTGATTATTTGCCCAGGAATATCAAGAGTGTTTGACACTTAGATCAGTGATAGTTGACTGAAACATTTAGATATTTATACTTCCATTTCTCCGGAGAGCTCTTGATCCTTTACATCCATGCATATGGGCACACACGCACAAAGCAGAGACAAATTAACTGGATGTGTGGTTGCAATTTCAAATTCCAGCCTATCAGCATCTACTTGATACTGGCTTTTAGGGGGAGTGCACGGGCGGAGGGCTGTTATTTTATCTTTTATAGCTAAAATTATACTAGCAACGGTCGGCCCCGTGGCTCACTTGGGAGAGTGCGGCGCTGGTAGCGCCGAGGCCATGGGTCAGATCCTATATAGGGATGGCCGGCGCTCACTGGCTGAGTGTGGTGCGGACGACACCAAGCTGAGGGTTGCGATCCCCTTACCGGTCAAAAAAAAAAAAAAAAAAAAAAATTACAGTAGCAATTCTTTATCAAATTTTCATGCATATAATTGACATTTTAAGTGGTCTCTTGTGTCCCTTCTTGGTTCGATTGTTGTGTGTTGCTACCCCTGATTCCTTGGAATTATGAATCTCATCTGTTGCTAGTGAAATTGACATGGACTTGTCATTCACTGATTGGGTGGGTGGATAGGAGGAAGTAGTTTTAGTTTTCTGGTATTTTCCATATCTCTCACACAGAGAAACACATGGTCCCTCTCTTACTCTTTTCCTCTATCTCACTGTCTACCCTTCACTTTTATGTGCATCCCAAACCTCTTTTGAGAAGGGACTGGAAGAGAAAGGAGGATAGAGGAGAATGGCTTCTTCATTGACTTGGCTTCTTCATTGGACTTGATGGCTCCCACAGGACTCAGTGCTTCCATTTCTGTATTACGTTTTATGGATTTTAGCAGAATTCTGTAGAAAAGCATGGTTGATCTTATAAGCATATTTATGCAAATGTGAAAAAGTATCAGTTGTCCAATTGTAACTTATCAATACGTATTTAAGTTAGTGGCTGTGCAGGGTTTAGTTGGTAGCACCACACAGGAAGGAACAGAAGATGTCCTTTTTTGCATGTTATTTAAATTTACAAAATTTGTTGCCCATCTGGATGGCTTATTTGTGGATGTTTACCTAAAAAAGAAACGCTGCTTAGAATTCCTGAGCTCTGCTTATGAATAAATGTGTTACATTTCTGATAGAAAATCCACTCATATTTGCCTTTCAAGTTGAGCAGACCACTTTTGAAGAGGAAAAGTTGAAGTAGTTTACCTCTGGTTGCTTAGCCTAGGAAGTGTGAACTTTCTCCATGGCACCAAACCTTGTTAAGGGCTTGCAATTATGTCCAGAGTTGGTATCATTCTACTTCCTTCCACTAACCAGCATGTGATGTTCTCCCAGACTGGTTAGTTAAAAACAGCTTGTAAATCTGAAAAATAAGGACTCTGAGCTTGATTCAATTAGTGATGCTTTGAGATGAGTTTGCTTTTTGATAGGACTGGGAGTTAGAATTAATTTTAAAGCTGTTCTTTTTTTAACCATTACTCCAGGGTACCTACAGGGCTGGGACTTCCCAAGGAAAATAAACAGTTCATTTTTGAGCTAGATTTCTTAGTGCTTTACAACATATATAAGGATACTAAAACAGAGAACAAATAGAGAATAGAAAAAGTCTTCCATTTCAGCGGTTCAAATGTAAATCTTTTTCTCCATCTTATGGGGTCTTGCCACATCTCTTGTTTTCATGTACTTCTTCCAGCTTCTAACTTCATTTTCTTCTGTGGCTCATGTTGCTCAGGAGTTTACGAAGTGCCCTGATAAAAATGTTTGTACTGTTTTGTAGCCCAGTTTATCACAGTAGTGTTAGGATGTGTAAAGTCCTAACTTACAAGTTTAAAAGATTTCAAGGGAAATCAGGAGTTGGCAGCATGATCATTTTTCAAACTCACCAGCGTCCTCTTGTGTTTTCTTTCTCCTAGCTATCTGCTCTGTGCAGGCACTTAGACCGCCTGTGGGAAGAGCACCGTGGCAGTGTGGTCTTGTTTGCCTGGATGCAGTTTCTTAAGGAAGAGACTCTAGCGTACCTGAATATTGTCTCTCCTTTTGAGCTCAAGATGGGTTCTCAGAAAAAAGTACAGAGAAACACAGCTCAAGCCTCTCCCACCACAGAGCTAGATTTTGGAGGAGCTGCTGGATCTGATGTAGATGAAGAGGAGGTTGTGGACGAGAGAGCTGTGCAGGATGTGGCATCATTGTCAAGTCTGATCCGGGAAATCTTGGACTTTGATCAAGCTCAGCAGATAAAATCACCGAGGGTTGCGATCCCGTTACCGGTCAGTAAAAAAGACAAAAAGGAAAAAAAAAATTTAGGGTTGTACTTTTGGTCTACTTTCATTTTTCTAATAATTGGTTGGATTATATATTTTACAAAAGTGTTGATCCTTGACAGACTGGGGGCAAAAAACTGTTCTTCAGCATAGTGAGAAACAATGAGCTAATACATGTAAAATGCAAAATGATAACTATTAATGCTTTTATTATTATAGTACTAATCGCTTATGTTAGCAGACTGTCATTATTTCCAAGAAAGTATCCTGAGAGGAGAGAGTGAGTAGAGAATTCCAGTTGCCTAGGCCAGATTCTTGTAGAGGGTAAGGGCAGGTAGGATGGAGAACTTACCAAAATATAATACAAGCCTTTACTTTAGACTTCTGTAACCTTATCATTGAGAGGCTGAAGTGCATTTTAGGTGTGTCATAGCATTCGGGAAAGAATTTGAATATATTCTGGGGGTTTCAGCAAAATTAAGAATCTTTCTTTCTCTTTATATATGTATTATATATTATATGACATACTCACAATTTTATTATTTCAAGAACATTAAAGCAATAAGCTTTGTCCTTCATATGTCTAGGAACAAAAAAATGCTTTGAATTAGTAGAGGGATAAAAGTGACAGGATTAATAAGATCTGTCTGTTACACTGAAGTTGAGGTGATGGAGCCACGGGAATGCACAACACAGAGAAAGGAAAATAGTGCAGATAGGATTCTGTCTTAAAAGATGTCCATTGCTTTAAAAGGGAGACATACCTCTAAATATTATGAGGAAAGTAAACTAATAAAATAACTACAACATTGTTGAGAAACATCTTTAAGTAATTGTGTTGAAAATTAAGGTTATAGAATTGTGAATAAAAGCCTTTTGTCTACAAATAAAGGCCTTGGGAATGGTTGCCTGTTAAATGATAGAGCAGTGGATGCCAGGTTGAAGATCATCAAGGGAAGAAGTTGACAGGAGGAACTTTTCAGCACTTGTAACAAATCATAGTACAGGTTGAGAGTGAGCATGGTAAATTAAAAAAAAATTTTTTTCTGCTTCTATTTTTTCAAATGAGGTTGGCAAATTTTATTCACTGATTTTTTTTTTTTTTTAAATATAGACTTGAACAATTCGTTTTTGCCCTTAAGCCAAAGGCACCTGTGTGTATTTGTTAGGTCTTGTTCAATATCAAATGTTGAATGATGCTGACTTAGTGGAAAATCGGTGTGTGTTTTCAACCTTTGTGTCTTTTAGATAAGTCCATCTTTATCTGTATACAATTAGTTGCATAAATATATCAACATTAAGAAATCAAAATTGAAGGAAAAAAATAACCTATTATTCTGCCACCTTTAGCAAATCCATCTTTTCTGATTGAGGGATTGCTTTCTCTTCTTGTCATTTCTGTAAATGTAATTTTTACCTAGTGTTTCTGGATTCTGTAATGAGTATTTTTGTTTGTTTGTTTGTTTTTGGCGGCTGGCTGGTACAGGGATCGAGCCCTGGACCTTGGTGTTATCAGCACCATGCTGTAAGCGATTAAGCTAAGTGGCCAGCCCCAGTAATGAGTGTTTTAATTGGGTTGTAGCCATACTAATTATAAGTTTTTAATAACTGGATCATATGTCATTAAATGCCTCTTCCACACAGTTATTTCCTTAGAAATTTAATTTGTTTACCATTGTTATATGCATCTGCATGCATATGACTTTACTTTGGATTATTTCCTTATGATAAAGTTCCAGGAATAGCACTAATGAGTAGTCAAAGATTATGACCATTTTAAATAACCTTTAGTCTGCATTGCAACGTTGTATAAAAGTTAATTTTTCATTTCACTTATCGACTCGCAAGATGATGACCCTGACGCAGATGAGGTCAATAAACGACTTTCGGCATCGAAGTATCGTCGGAGG
>NW_007740484.1:12885-23207 GCF_000696425.1 Galeopterus variegatus | reverse complement strand
AGATTTTGAAAATTCACTTATTTTTGGATGTATATCAAATATACTTTGTCTCCTCTTGAGATCAAGGCACTTTGCCAGCTTCAGTGGACAAATCAAAGTAATTTGTGATTTGTTCTTTTTAAAAAGTTTTTTAAAATTGTCTTTTTTGTAAATAGTCATAAAATACCTAAGTAGTAAATTCAGCAATAAATGCACCACAACCATCCTTTTGAAAAAATTGTTACTGTGGCAAAGGTAGTGGGATGCTAGATATGGCTGTGATTTTTAGTTTAGCAGAAAAGTCAGAATATCCATTAATCCTTTGCAGTTGTTTGTGGAGCTTTTTTAAAAGTGTCATTAAACTTTTTTCACCTCTGTGCATTGTCTGTTCTTAACTGATTTGGATGACTGTCTTCAGTTTCTCAGAAAATTAAATGTCGTCAGAAGACCGAGAAGCTCAGGAAGAGGAATTGCTGGCCCTGGCGAATATTTATGATGGAGATGAATTTAGAAAAGCAGAGTCTGTCGAAGGTGGAGAAATCAGGATCCATTTGGATCTGCCACAAAATTTCAAGATATTTGTAAGCGGTTAGTTAACAATATTCTTGTAGACAGATTTTTCTCAATAAAGATTATTCTCAATTTCTTCATTTATCTTAAACGATTTGTCACTTTGTGTTTATAGGCTTTAGTGACAGATGGCAGTATTACAGATGTAATCCATCCTTTTAAAATGAAAATTAGAATGGGGTGTAAGCTGTTTTCTATTTGATTCCATCTTTGTGCCCACTGAATTGGGATATTATCCTGCCTATTTCATGCGTCCTAGTCTTCTTCTAACTAGCAGTTTATCAGCCATGAGTCATTGGCTGTTCAATCGGGATAATCAAAGAGGAAACAAAATCATGTGTGGAAAAGCACTTGGAAAACTTCACAATACCACTGTGGTGGTTAATACTGTTTGGTTTCCAGAATCATTTCAACTATTGTAAACACATGACACATGCTGGTACTCTGTGACCTTTTGCTTCAGGAAAAACAAAACTGCTGCTTTTGATACAAACTTTCATATAAGACCTTGATGCACACTTCCTCAAGATGTTTCTACTATGAAGGCATTGAGTACAGAACATTGAGTGTGATCATTTAAATGGAGCTTTGATTGTAAGAGTGCTATGTGCTGTATCATGGCCTCAAACCTGAGATCATTGTGTGGGCACAAATTTTCCCAACTATGATTTACGGATAGTTGGCACATGATGGTCTAACTAGGTCGTGGCTGTTTGATAGAAATAACATCCTTTTCTTTAGATTATGTCTTTAATCATCTACTCTAAACCAACAGTGAAACAAAACATTGTGTATTACTTGGTCTTTTATGTTAGAAATTGTATTCAGAAGTATTTTCATGGTGCTTAGTTAATTTTTTTTTTTTTTTTGTCCTTTTTTGAGACCGGCCACACCGCACTCAGCCAGTGAGCGCTGTGAGCGAACCGGTCATCCCTATATAGGATCCGAACCCGCAGCGGGAGCGCTGCTGCACTCCCAGCACCGCACTCTCCCGGGTGCGCCACGGGCTCGGCCCAATTATTTGTTTATTTATTTATTTATTTTTGAAGGTGGTGACTATGAAGTTAAAATTAGTGAATAGAAAGTGTTTGGGGGGAGGGTTTTTATCCCCTCAGCTAAAGGGTCTAGTTTTTCTTGAGAACTGCTCTACACTAATGGACACTCAAGTGTTGACCAACTGATCCTTTCTAATGTTTGTTTTTGGTTCAGGCAATTCAAATGAGTATCTCCGGAATAGTGGCTTCGAATACGCCATTTGCTTTCTGCCTCCACTTGTGCTGAACTTCGAACTGCCACCAGATTATCCATCCACCTCCCCACCTTCATTCACACTTAGTGGCAAATGGCTGTCACCAACTCAGGTTAGACCCGAAACTTAATTTCTCCTATCCATTTTTAGAAATTTAAAAAATCATCTTTAAGGGCTGACCCGTGGCTCACTTGGGAGAGTGCGGTGCTGATAACACCAAGGCTACGGGTTCGGATCGCTATATAGGGATGGTTGGTTCGCTCACTTGGGAGAGAGCCTGGTGCTGACAACACCAAGTCAAGGGTTAAGATCCCCTTACCGGTCATCTTTAAAAAAAAAAAAAAAAATCATCTTTAATTGAAGATTACCTTGATGATCTAGAAATCGGTGCATGAAGAACAAATGGGTTTGATTTTATAATTTTTTTTCCCTTGCCTTCATGAATTCTAACGTTAATGAATTGAAAATGTTTGATGTTTTAAAAAGGAATGGCACTGATTAAAACAATCATTATGAAATATGGGAGTTATTTTTAGTCAAGTATATTGTTTCTCTTCTGATCTGCTGTTTTCCCATTTATTTTATTGTAATGGAGACTATGAGATCATTCTCATTTTCCTTAAACATTGGTATTAGATTTTTTTTCTTAAATAATCATTTAATTGTAATTAGGGCTAAGAATTGAGCTAATGTAGTTAGTTAGCAAATTTCCTGAATAAATATATAAATACTTTTCTTTTTAAAAATCTGTATATTAATAACTAGTATGTATTGACTGCTATCACATAGACATAAATGTATACAGATACAAAATTCTACAGTTTCTGTAGATATCTCATTAAGGCTTGAAGACATATAATAGCCTTCATTTCCTCTGGGTTATATATCCTTTTCTAGTAATAACTGCAACTCTTGATTGAGGCATAACTATAACTTGAAGACAGAGAATTCTGGGATAGGTCACAGATCAATAGCAGCTACTTTTCTAGAAGTTATAATGAACATTGATAGACTGATGTATATTAAGGGAAAAGCTTTCAGAGCTCCTGCTGTGAAGGAACAGCTCATTAAATCTTCCTTTTTGATCATAAAGTTTTCATTCCCCTTCCCATCAGTCTAATCTTTTAGATGAGATTGCTTTTGCAGAATTGAGCATATGGTTTAAACATTTTTTTCTTATTTTTTTTTGATGGCTAGCCAGTAGGGGGATTGGAACCCTTGACCTTGGTGTTACAAGGAATTACTCTAACCAATTCAGCTAACCGGCCAGCTCCTATCATTCACAAATAAAATTATACTTAAAAGAAAGGGTAATACATGAGGAATAAAAAGGAATATTCGTTTACATTCTAATATTTTTTCAGAGCCAGTAGATTCAAGACAGTTGATTATTTGCCCAGGAATATCAAGAGTGTTTGACACTTAGATCAGTGATAGTTGACTGAAACATTTAGATATTTATACTTCCATTTCTCCGGAGAGCTCTTGATCCTTTACATCCATGCATATGGGCACACACGCACAAAGCAGAGACAAATTAACTGGATGTGTGGTTGCAATTTCAAATTCCAGCCTATCAGCATCTACTTGATACTGGCTTTTAGGGGGAGTGCACGGGCGGAGGGCTGTTATTTTATCTTTTATAGCTAAAATTATACTAGCAACGGTCGGCCCCGTGGCTCACTTGGGAGAGTGCGGCGCTGGTAGCGCCGAGGCCATGGGTCAGATCCTATATAGGGATGGCCGGCGCTCACTGGCTGAGTGTGGTGCGGACGACACCAAGCTGAGGGTTGCGATCCCCTTACCGGTCAAAAAAAAAAAAAAAAAAAAAAATTACAGTAGCAATTCTTTATCAAATTTTCATGCATATAATTGACATTTTAAGTGGTCTCTTGTGTCCCTTCTTGGTTCGATTGTTGTGTGTTGCTACCCCTGATTCCTTGGAATTATGAATCTCATCTGTTGCTAGTGAAATTGACATGGACTTGTCATTCACTGATTGGGTGGGTGGATAGGAGGAAGTAGTTTTAGTTTTCTGGTATTTTCCATATCTCTCACACAGAGAAACACATGGTCCCTCTCTTACTCTTTTCCTCTATCTCACTGTCTACCCTTCACTTTTATGTGCATCCCAAACCTCTTTTGAGAAGGGACTGGAAGAGAAAGGAGGATAGAGGAGAATGGCTTCTTCATTGACTTGGCTTCTTCATTGGACTTGATGGCTCCCACAGGACTCAGTGCTTCCATTTCTGTATTACGTTTTATGGATTTTAGCAGAATTCTGTAGAAAAGCATGGTTGATCTTATAAGCATATTTATGCAAATGTGAAAAAGTATCAGTTGTCCAATTGTAACTTATCAATACGTATTTAAGTTAGTGGCTGTGCAGGGTTTAGTTGGTAGCACCACACAGGAAGGAACAGAAGATGTCCTTTTTTGCATGTTATTTAAATTTACAAAATTTGTTGCCCATCTGGATGGCTTATTTGTGGATGTTTACCTAAAAAAGAAACGCTGCTTAGAATTCCTGAGCTCTGCTTATGAATAAATGTGTTACATTTCTGATAGAAAATCCACTCATATTTGCCTTTCAAGTTGAGCAGACCACTTTTGAAGAGGAAAAGTTGAAGTAGTTTACCTCTGGTTGCTTAGCCTAGGAAGTGTGAACTTTCTCCATGGCACCAAACCTTGTTAAGGGCTTGCAATTATGTCCAGAGTTGGTATCATTCTACTTCCTTCCACTAACCAGCATGTGATGTTCTCCCAGACTGGTTAGTTAAAAACAGCTTGTAAATCTGAAAAATAAGGACTCTGAGCTTGATTCAATTAGTGATGCTTTGAGATGAGTTTGCTTTTTGATAGGACTGGGAGTTAGAATTAATTTTAAAGCTGTTCTTTTTTTAACCATTACTCCAGGGTACCTACAGGGCTGGGACTTCCCAAGGAAAATAAACAGTTCATTTTTGAGCTAGATTTCTTAGTGCTTTACAACATATATAAGGATACTAAAACAGAGAACAAATAGAGAATAGAAAAAGTCTTCCATTTCAGCGGTTCAAATGTAAATCTTTTTCTCCATCTTATGGGGTCTTGCCACATCTCTTGTTTTCATGTACTTCTTCCAGCTTCTAACTTCATTTTCTTCTGTGGCTCATGTTGCTCAGGAGTTTACGAAATGCCCTGATAAAAATGTTTGTACTGTTTTGTAGCCCAGTTTATCACAGTAGTGTTAGGATGTGTAAAGTCCTAACTTACAAGTTTAAAAGATTTCAAGGGAAATCAGGAGTTGGCAGCATGATCATTTTTCAAACTCACCAGCGTCCTCTTGTGTTTTCTTTCTCCTAGCTATCTGCTCTGTGCAGGCACTTAGACCGCCTGTGGGAAGAGCACCGTGGCAGTGTGGTCTTGTTTGCCTGGATGCAGTTTCTTAAGGAAGAGACTCTAGCGTACCTGAATATTGTCTCTCCTTTTGAGCTCAAGATGGGTTCTCAGAAAAAAGTACAGAGAAACACAGCTCAAGCCTCTCCCACCACAGAGCTAGATTTTGGAGGAGCTGCTGGATCTGATGTAGATGAAGAGGAGGTTGTGGACGAGAGAGCTGTGCAGGATGTGGCATCATTGTCAAGTCTGATCCGGGAAATCTTGGACTTTGATCAAGCTCAGCAGATAAAATCCTTTAATGGTAAATCGTTCCTGTGCAATATCTGTTTCTGTGAGAAGCTGGGTAGTGAATGCATGTACTTCATGGAGTGCAGGCACGTGTACTGCAAAGCCTGTCTGAAGGACTACTTTGAAATCCAGATCAGAGATGGCCAGGTTCAATGCCTCGACTGCCCGGAACCAAAGTGCCCTTCAGTGGCCACTCCTGGTCAGGTAACTGTTTACGGTGCTAATGGTTGTCTTCTAATTCTCTTTCACAAAGGGAGACATCTTCTTAGGAGCTCCCTTGATAGGGCGCCTGGGGGGCAATGTGAGCCCTGGAAGCCACCCACAGGTTGTTTAGGTGTGTCCATGAAGAATGCTATGGTTTTATTCTACAGTTGGGGCAAATGTTAATGCTTCCTTTGCTAGCCTCGGAATGGGTGCTCCTAGGCAAGGATGAGTGTAATTAAAAAAAGTAATTATGAAGTAATTCTGATGATTTACTTTGTGTATCTGCTTGGATCCCACCAACTCTGGGGAATCACTAGCCTGTCTTTATGTGAGGGGAATCCTTTGGAATGTTTAACTGAATCGTGTAAAGACTGCATCATAAGTACAGCCTACTTTTATTTTTTTAATCAATTTAATTAAGGCATAATATTACTTACAAAAACTGTACACATTTGAATTATACAATTTGCTTAGGTTTCACAAATGTGTAGAGCCATGTAACCACCATCTCATTGAAGATATATACCATTGCAATTCTTGGTTTGATTTTGAAGTGAGAGGGAGATTTTAATTTATGTGCCCTTCTGGTTTATACTGGCATCCTAAGAATGTCGTTGGGATCAGAACTGTTTTGGGAATGACCAAATCTATGTTATTTTGTATTTCCCTCCAGGTCAAAGAGCTAGTGGAAGCAGAGTTATTTGCTCGTTATGACCGTCTTCTCCTCCAGTCTACCTTGGACCAGATGGCAGATGTGGTGTGCTGCCCCCGCCTGTGTTGCCAGCTGCCTGTGATCCAAGAGCCTGGCTACACCATGGGCATCTGCTCAAGCTGCAATTTTGCCTTCTGTACCTTGTGCAGATTGACCTACCACGGGGTCTCTCCATGTAAGGGGACTGCAGGTATGTTGTTACTGTGTGGACCCAACCTGCACTGCCTTCCCTTACCTCCCCACTCCCAAACTCCCACCCTTCCCAAAGCATTATGACTTCAGGTTTTCACTTTGGAAGTGTTCACTTAAGAGATGTATCTGTGTCAGTTACTGTCCTAGGCTCTGTGGATATAGTAGGGACCAGAAGAGACAAAATCTCTGTTCTCATGGACTTACATTCTAGTGGGAAAGACCGGCAAACAAAATAAGTAAGGATATTAGGTGGTGATGAGTGCTAGGAGGAAAAAAATAAAGCAGGGACAGAATATGAAATGTTCTGAAGGGCAGGGAACTTGTGGGTTTTTTTAGGGAAACCGGGGTGGCCTCACTGACAACATGGTTTAAGTAAAGACTTGAAGGAAGTAAGGAAAACCATGCCACCCTGAGGGGGAACATTCCAAGAGAAGGAATGGCATGGTAATTTCTACCTGTAAATGTGGAATAATGTAGATCCAGATGGCAAATGCAGGGCATCCAAGCTGCCATTCTTGTTTCCATGGCACATATGTCTGATGAGTCATCAGATGCTTTCTCACTGAGCACAGGGAGGCCTCAGAATCTTCCTCAGCATGGTGCTTCAGTAAGCCACCCTCTGTTGAAGGAGGCACTGTAAGTGAAACCTGTTTTCCAATTCCATCTAGGTAGGGATTGGGAAATCAGGTCCTTGAAATCCATTTATCTAGGCTTTGGTGGCTTAGTCTTTGTTTGGCTAACAGAGACGATGATAGTAGCTACTTCATAGGGTTATTCTAAGGATGGAAGTGAACTAATGTAGAGCCACTCAAAGTTGTTATATTTGTTATACTGGTCTATGATGGGATGAATATGGAGGTTGAGAGTCAGTGTTAGAGGACTTTATAGCTCTTTCACAGAGTAATTTTATGTCAATCAAATCTAATAAAAATTTAGGGTTGTGGGCCGGCCCAGTGGCGCACTGGAGAGTGCGCTGCATGGGAGTGCGGCGGCTCCCGCTGAGGGTTCGGATCCCATGTGGAGACCGGTTCCCGCTCACTGGCTGAGCGCGGTGCGGGCGCAACACTGAGGGTTGCGATGCCGTTGCCGGTCCCCAGTACGGGCGTGACACCGAGGGTTGCGATCCCGTTACCGGTCAGTAAAAAAGACAAAAAGGAAAAAAAAAATTTAGGGTTGTACTTTTGGTCTACTTTCATTTTTCTAATAATTGGTTGGATTATATATTTTACAAAAGTGTTGATCCTTGACAGACTGGGGGCAAAAAACTGTTCTTCAGCATAGTGAGAAACAATGAGCTAATACATGTAAAATGCAAAATGATAACTATTAATGCTTTTATTATTATAGTACTAATCGCTTATGTTAGCAGACTGTCATTATTTCCAAGAAAGTATCCTGAGAGGAGAGAGTGAGTAGAGAATTCCAGTTGCCTAGGCCAGATTCTTGTAGAGGGTAAGGGCAGGTAGGATGGAGAACTTACCAAAATATAATACAAGCCTTTACTTTAGACTTCTGTAACCTTATCATTGAGAGGCTGAAGTGCATTTTAGGTGTGTCATAGCATTCGGGAAAGAATTTGAATATATTCTGGGGGTTTCAGCAAAATTAAGAATCTTTCTTTCTCTTTATATATGTATTATATATTATATGACATACTCACAATTTTATTATTTCAAGAACATTAAAGCAATAAGCTTTGTCCTTCATATGTCTAGGAACAAAAAAATGCTTTGAATTAGTAGAGGGATAAAAGTGACAGGATTAATAAGATCTGTCTGTTACACTGAAGTTGAGGTGATGGAGCCACGGGAATGCACAACACAGAGAAAGGAAAATAGTGCAGATAGGATTCTGTCTTAAAAGATGTCCATTGCTTTAAAAGGGAGACATACCTCTAAATATTATGAGGAAAGTAAACTAATAAAATAACTACAACATTGTTGAGAAACATCTTTAAGTAATTGTGTTGAAAATTAAGGTTATAGAATTGTGAATAAAAGCCTTTTGTCTACAAATAAAGGCCTTGGGAATGGTTGCCTGTTAAATGATAGAGCAGTGGATGCCAGGTTGAAGATCATCAAGGGAAGAAGTTGACAGGAGGAACTTTTCAGCACTTGTAACAAATCATAGTACAGGTTGAGAGTGAGCATGGTAAATTAAAAAAAAGTTTTTTTCTGCTTCTGTTGTTTGAAATGAGCATGGGAAGTTTTATTTACTGGTTTTTTTTTTTTTTATGTACAGATTTGAACAGTTAGTCTTTGCCCTTAAGCCAAAGGTGCCTCTGTGTATTTGTTAGGTCTTGTTCATTATCAAATGTTGAATGATGCTGACTTAGAGGAAAATCAGTGTGTGTTTTCAACCTTAGTGTCTTGTAGATAAGTCCATCTTTATCTGTATACTACTAGTTGCTTAAATATATCAACATTAAGAAATCTAATTTGAAGGAAAAAAATGACCTATTATTCTACCATCTTTAGCAAATCCATCTTTTCTTCTTTTTTTTTTTTTTTTTTCTTTTTTCGTGTCCGGCAACGGACCGCAACCCTCAGTGTCGCGCCTGCACCGGACTGGGACCGGCAACGGGATCGCAACCCTCGGTGCTGTGCCCGCCCCTCGCTCAGCCAGTGAGCAGGAACCGGTCTGTATGTGGGATCCGAACCCTCGGCGGGAGCGCCACCGCGCTCCGAAGTGGCGCACTGTAGCAGACAAATCCATCTTTTCCGATTGAGGGATTGCTTTCTCTTCTTGTCATTTCTGTAAATGTAATTTTTACCTAGTGTTTCTGGATTCTGTAATTAATATTTTTGTTTGTTTGTTTGTTTTTGGCGGCTGGCTGGTACAGGGATCGAGCCCTGGACCTTGGTGTTATCAGCACCATGCTGTAAGCGATTAAGCTAAGTGGCCAGCCCCAGTAATGAGTGTTTTAATTGGGTTGTAGCCATACTAATTATAAGTTTTTAATAACTGGATCATATGTCATTAAATGCCTCTTCCACACAGTTATTTCCTTAGAAATTTAATTTGTTTACCATTGTTATATGCATCTGCATGCATATGACTTTACTTTGGATTATTTCCTTATGATAAAGTTCCAGGAATAGCACTAATGAGTAGTCAAAGATTATGACCATTTTAAATAACCTTTAGTCTGCATTGCAACGTTGTATAAAAGTTAATTTTTCATTTCACTTATCGACTCGCAAGATGATGACCCTGACGCAGATGAGGTCAATAAACGACTTTCGGCATCGAAGTATCGTCGGAGGAGGATTAGGAAGGAAGAGATGAAAAGTAAGGAGTGGCTAGAAAATAACTCTAAGAGCTGCCCGTGCTGTGGGACTCCCATACAGGTAAATGTTTTGGTACAGACTTGGAGGCAAACAGACTTGCAATCATATTATGATTGCCTTAAGAAGCCTATTGGTTCATTTTATGAATTATTAGTCCATTATTTATGACTTGTACTATGAAAACACATTTGGTATTTATGTAGCCTTCTTACTTGGAAGATACACATTTCACTACTAAATATGGTTATTGACGTTACGTGTATTTACACTTCCTTTTTCAAAGTGCTTTCATACAGTGACAGTTGTTCTTTTTTAAAAATTTTTTATTAGCATATCCATTGTTGCAAATCATAATTATTGTTTATGCCCCTTATCTAATCTCTCCCCTTTCCCCTCTCCTTTTACCTCTCCTCCTCACCCTTTCCCCCTTCCACGTCTTCCCCCCCCCCCCCCCCCC
>NW_007740484.1:2448-12618 GCF_000696425.1 Galeopterus variegatus | reverse complement strand
ATTGTTTATGCCCCTTATCTAATCTCTCCCCTTTCCCCTCTCCTTTTACCTCTCCTCCTCACCCTTTCCCCCTTCCCCTTCTTCCCCCCCCCCCGCCCATTTAATAACCATAGATTTGTTCTCTCCATCTGATAGATTAACTGTTCCTCTGTTGGTTTGTTGCCTGGATGATCTGTCCAGTACCAAGACAGGTGTGATCACGTCCTCCCCTATTATAGTAAATCAGATCTTCTATTACTCTGGAGTGTGCTTTGTGGAGAGAGATGACCTCTTTTGTTTTTTTGGTCTCTGCTGGTGCCTTTCCTTGTGTCAATGCAGTTGAGAGTCTGGTGTGCCATCTGCATGGTGGCTGTAACTGCTGCTGTAGAGACTAGCTGCTTTTGTAGCAGCCATGGCAATTGCAGTGGCTATGGTGGGTTACCTGTGTGGAAATGGTGTTTTTGGTGTGCTGGTTTGGCTGGGTTCAGTTTCACTTGGCTCCATACTTCAGGATCCCGGGGGTGCCCTGGGGCAGTGGCAGCAGCTTGCCTGGTTGTGGCTGGGTTCAGCTTCCCCCAGTTCCATGCCTTAGGACCCTGGCGGGGCCCTGGAGCAGTGGCGACAGCTTGTCTAGTTGCCACTGGGTTTTGCTTCCCCCTGCTCTGTGCCTCATTCTAAGTTGTTTTTGCAGAGCAATTGGGGGTAGGGGTAGAAAAGAAGGGGGAGGGAAATAAGGTGGGAGAAGAGGAAGGACAGGGGCATGATTGAGGCCCGTGGCACTCCCCTCATTCTGGCAGGGGAGATCAAGGGGCTTCCAGTGTCGGTTTGGTAGTTGGTGGGCTGGATGGAGATGTCGTGGGGGTGTGGCTGAAGTCCTTGGCCCCCAGCACCCTGGCTTGGGAGCCCAGAGTGTTTCCAGTGGTGGCTTGTTGGTCATCACTGGGCTGATGTTGAGGGTGTGTGGCTGAGGCTCTTGGCTCCCCACTTCCGCAGCTTGGGAGACTGGGGTATTTCTGGCAGTAGTTTGGTGGTTGTGCTTGGCTGGTTGAGGATGTCGGGGGGCGGGGCATGGCTGAGGCCTTGGCCCCCCACTGCCCTGGCTTGGGAGTCAAGGCACTTCCCGTTGCAGCTCAGTGGTTGTTGCTGGGCTCATTGTGGATGTCAGGAGGGCATGATTGAGGCCCTTGGCTTTCTCCCCTCCCTGGCTTGGGAGTCCAGGGTGCTTCCAGTCCTTCTAGGTTGTATAGGTTTTCTTTGGTGGTGTTAGACCTTTACTAGTTAATATCAAACTTTGTCTCTGTTCTATGGGTATTTTGTTTTTTCTCTCAGTTCTATGTTGGATTATTTTCTGTTCCCACGACTTAAACTGCACTGGAACTAATTCGTTGTCCTTTGCTTACTGCTAAAATGGAGGAATTTCCTTTGGGGACCAGCACTTGAGCCCTATAGTTGAGCTAAGCTAAATTGCTTCATTGCTGCTGATTCCCTGAGGAAGTCTTTTTGTGTAGCTCAGATTTTAATTGTTGACCTTGTATGTACTTCCAGGTCTCATGGGGTCTGATACACGTGGGTTGTGTGGAAAGTCTGGTCCAGACCTAGGTCTTTTTTAGCAAACTGCAACCCCTGTAGTTCTATATTCCTGACCAGTCTCCACTGAAGGGTCCTGCACTGATTGGAGGGCAGATCAACTGTCAATGCTGTGCCCCAATGTTCCCCCAGTGGGCCAGTCTCCCTCACCACCCACATTCCAAACAATTCCCATAGGATGGGCCATGCACCAGTCTATGCGATGACACACGATCTCTGAGTGTCTCATTTTCTCTACTGTCTGTAGCTCTTCACTCGTATGTGGGTCCACAGGAACCTGGTAGTGGTCTTGCTGGCCTGGAGGCCACCAAAGCCCTTTTCTCCTCTGCAGCCTCCAAGCAACTTCATATGCGGCTTTTGCCAGCTCTTGCTCCCTTTGCTTACCAGGGCCAGCCTCAAAGCGGACAGGGCTTGAAATTGTGTGAGAGGTCCTTTCTTTCTCTCATCGTGGCTTTTCCTGCCTTCATGAACTCTGTAGATCTCTCCTCCTCTTCTCCTAAACTCTAGTGGCCCCAGTTTGGCTGTCTTTCCTTTTTAATAGTTGTAAATTGGTTGATTTGTGGGAATGAGTGACGCTGGGGGCTACAATCGTTCTTATATTATCTTTACCTCAATTTGAATGGGTTATGAGAAGGGCACACTAGAGCTATAATCAACTTTTAACTCATCTATATGATTAAAAAAAATATCACATCTGACTTCTCAGAACTATTTATCTTGAAATGTAGCACACCTGATGAATACACTCAGTATACACTCAGAAAATGGAGACATTTTTTCAGTAAGCTGATTCAAAATGATTGGACAAATCTATTACTTCTTGACAATATTTTGACATGTTTTGAAATCAAAATATATCTTTGCACCTGATTCTATTGTTCCCGTCTGTTATATCTGAATTGACCCAGCGGTATTCCCCAGTTACTCCATTAAGGAAACTGGCATTGTATTTAACTACTTTAACATGCTTTAGTGCTATCATAGAGTGGAAGACTTGATACTAAATGTTTACTTAGATTTATGTAAAAATGTAAACCTCAAACATTTTAATTTTAATATGAGTGGAAGACTTGATACTAAATGTTTACTTAGATTTATGTAAAAATGTAAACCTCAAACATACTCCATTTTGTTATTAAAATCTATGGGGTGGGCCGGCCCGTGGCTCACTCGGGAGAGTGCGGTGCTGATAACACCAAGGCCCCGGGTTCGGATCCCATATAGGGATGGCCGGTTCGCTCACTGGCTGAGCGTGGTGCTGACAACACCAAGTTAAGGGTTAAGATCCCCTTACCGGTCATCTTTTTAAAAAAATAAAATAAAATAAAATAAAATCTGTGGGGTGATTCCTTGGCACAATGTGAATGTCCAGTTTTCCAGCAGCTCTCCAATTAAAGCATCAGTTGATGATCTTGTTAATAGGTATCTGTGGAGCACCCCAATCATTTGTGTTATGAAACTAAGAGAGAAATTGAAGAAACAAGCCCTTCCCATGAATTGTTGGAAATCTGGTGTTGGAAATTGCATGAAGTTTAGGTAACATAAGGGAAGGAAGACAAACTGGTAACTGTAAAACATTCTACAAATGGAGAGTGCAAGGACTGTGGAGATAGACATTAGAGTGATGATTAGCACGTAATAGAGATATAGTGTAATAAAAGAAAAAGAAAAAAAAAAACAAACAAAAAAATAGAGTTATACTGTCTTGAAAGAGTTTAGCTTCTAGATTGCCTCGCTTCCCCATCTTGGCTTATTCCACGTAGTGTATACATTGAGCATCAGTTTTGAGATACCCATCCCCCTTATTGTTTATCCTTGGCCCTAGAGAGTTTGTCTGGATCCTAAAAGGGCTGTTCTTGCAAACTTTAAGGCAAGCTTATTCAGGGCGACCTAAATTTCAGGCCTTCTCACTGGGGTGATTAAAGGAGAAGAAAAGATGTACAAGGATGTTATCAGAAGAGTATAGAAAGTTTTTTTGAGAGAAGGAAAGACATTATATTCAGTTTTGTCCACATACATAAAAATGTACCTTATTTTATGCTTCCAGGTTGTAATTTCCTGTGAATGTTAATAGAAGACTAGTTTCCTCGTTCTGCTCAAGATATGGAGATGGAATGGTTTACCCTAGTCTTTCATCTGGTGCACAAAGCAACCTTGCAGGATATATAGGGTGCCATTCATTCACTCTTCCTGTGTAGAAGATGTGGAAGAACAAGGTTTATATTTTCATGTAGTTCTACTGATTAAGACACATTCATACATTTTTTCACTGTAACATAAATTGAGAAAAATTATAAGCCAAAGGTTCTGAAAATGAAAACTACAGAATATTAAATATTATAATGTTGTCAAAGCTCTGAATAATTCAAAATTGAATGTTTATTTTCTTCCCCCGGCTGTAGGTAAGGAGGGGTAAAGAGTTAAACCTTTTATCTCTGAAAAGCATCCCTCTAAGACATTCTGCTGGAGCCCCCTCAGTACTACTTCTTACCACTGGGGAGGGTAGAAGCCATATTAAAAGTGGACTGGGACCTTATCTCCTTTAGTCTGTGTTACTCACATTCCATCTAACCTAAATTTCTGAGTTAATTCTTTCCTTGGGGGAAGCCCTTTACTCTATAACTGACTGCATGCCCCAGTGTCATTTTGACTTGCGTTTCAGAATAGAACTTTATGGGCCGAGCCCATGGCGCACTCGGGAGAGTGCAGCACTGGGAGCGCAGCAGCGCTCCCGCCGTGGGTTCGGATCCTATATAGGGATGACTGGTGCACTCGGGAGAGTGCAGCGCTGGGAGCGCAGTAGCGCTCTTGCCATGGGTTCGGATCCTATATAGGGATGACTGGTGCGCTCACAGCGCTCACTGGCTGAGCGCGGTGCGGCCGGTCTCAAAAAGGACAAAAAAAAAAAAAAAAAAAGAATAGAACTTTATAATAATTTTAAAGAATATTTTTTAATACCACACACACACACTGTGGGTACTTGATATTTATTGGTAGGGTATACAGTCCATTGGTTTAGAGCCAAGTCTAGGATTTAATGATACTGGCTCAGAAGAATTTTAGCCCTGTTCAACTTTCCCGGTCAGTAGAGCCTGGATTCAAAACGACTTGCCTTTGCTACCTTTTGCTCCACCTTCTCTCCATTTACCCTCACCCTGCTTTCTGTTGGGAAGGACAATTTTCGTATTAATTCCAGCAGCAGTTGCTTTTATTTCCTCTCTGGAATAGGAGAAAGTCTAATATATTTCCCAGCTGAACAAACCAAACATTCTTTAATTATCTGCTTTTTGAACCTGTTCACACCAGTAAAGTTCCTAATTTGCTAACTTCCTGTATTATTTTTTGAAGGTTTTCTCTAAATAGCTGTGAGAATTTGGCTTCTTACCTGCTTTTGCAACAGCAGTGTTTTGGGTGAGCATTTTGGCTTGATAACTATATTCCTGTTTCTGGGTTTTGTTGGTGTTTTGAAAAATTGTCTTTGCTTATGGCTTGGTGAGTGGCTTGGTAGCAGAATAAGATTTTTTGTAAAAGAGACAGCAGAATTCCACTGCAGCTTGTGAACATGTTCTTTTCTGCTACCTCGTTATTTAAAATTGAGGAATCAGTTTTAACTGTTTTAGATGTGTGTGTCCAAAGAGGCAGCAAGGACTGTGTACTGGATCGTCAATGAGGATGCTTAATCTTAAAAAATAAAAATAATTTAAAAAATCACCTTAAAAATATAACTGAGTTCCTGCTATTTGTTCTGTCTCCAAGGCAACTGATCACATTTTAAAAGTCTGTTTGGCATGGAACGTATTCTTATGCGAGAAGAAAGTCATGGAACAGCACCTTCTCTAATACCTGGGCTAGTGAGTGAGCTTAAGGGTTAGGGCCCAGATTTTGTTTAAACCAGATAGTTTCATGGACTTCCATTCAGTACCTTGTGTTGAAGAGCCAAAGTTAATTTAAGAGTAGTTGAAGATAAGAAATGAAAATTAAAACAATTATACAGTATGTACCTGGAAGAGACTTCTGTGATTGAATAGGAGTTTAATTTGTAGTTTTTCAGTAGTAACCACTCAGAAACTCTAATTTAGTTCATGAGCTGGTTGATACTTGCTAGAGATCATTTAATTTGAAGTTGTTGTATGTTATGTTGATGATGTCATGGAAGTAGGAAAGAAGCCTTTAAAATATAGTTTTATGAAAGAAATGGGAAGGTTTTTTTAATTTATGATTTAAAAAACATAACAGAGGTGTGTAGTCTCAAAGAATTGTTTGTTCACCTGAGTATTTCTTTCTTCTTTCCTCAGGTACAAAATCTTCATCCCTCAGTTTTAACAGAAAATGTAGAGCTTCTAAAGTCTTATTTTTGAGCATGAGTTATGGGCCAGATATAAGATGGAGTAGTTTTGGTTGAGTACTTTTGTCTCTGAATGAAAGGAAAAATTTGGGTAACTCCCTGAATGAATGCCCTGTGAAACAATTGGGTTTGTGGAAGGTGGTTGTTTCAAGAAAGTGTATGAGAGAATAAAGTGTTTTGTACCTGGCTTAATTTCATGAAGGCCCTTTTCCCAAGTGGCTGAGATTTGCCATAAATTCACATGAACCTCATTGTTCCTTTTGATGGGAGTTTGGAGAGGCCGGGTCCCTTGATTTTATATAAAAGGTTTGGATCTAGAGCTGATAAATGACAATAAACTACTACATAACTTTTTTTTTTAAGTCAAAATAGAGTCTCTGTGACTTTTTAAGCTCATGATTGAAGAAGTAACTTAAGGGCCTGCCTTTCTCAATTGAGAGGCATCTTGTCCCATCCTTTTTTTCAAAGAAACTGTTTACTTTAGAATAGTTTTAAATTCACAGAAAAACTGTGAAGATAGAATAGAGAGTTTCCATATAGGCCACACTCAGTTTCCATTATTATTAACATCTTACATTAGTATGGTACATTTGTAACAACAGTGAACCAATATTGATAGATTATTAACCAGAGTCCATACTTTATTCAGATTTCCTGAGTTTTTTCCTAATGTCTTTTTTCTGTTCCAGGATCCCATCCATTTAATGGGTGTTTTAGTCCATTTTGTGTTACTTTAACAGAAATACCTGAGACTGGGTAATTTATAAAGAAGAGAGGTTTATTTGGCTTACGATTCTAGGACAGTTGCATCTAGCATGGGCCTCAGGCTGCTGCTACTCATGGCGGAAAGTGGCAGGCAGCCAGCAAGTACAAGCAGATCACATGGTGAGACGAAACAAGAGAGAGGAAGTGAGAGAGAGAAGGTCCCAGGGTCTTTTTAAGCAACAAGCTGTCGTGGTAACTAATAGAGTGAGAACTCACTCATTAATCCCCGCTCTCCCAGGGAGATCATTAATCCATTCATGAGGGGTCCGCCTGCATGACTCAATCAGTTTCCAACACTGCCACATTGGAGATCAAATTTCCACATGCGTTTTGGAGGGGACAACACATCCAAACTCCATCATTCCACCCCTGGCACACAAAACTCATGTCACTCTCACATACAAAATACAATCATTCTATCCCAACAGTCCCGAAAGTCTTAGCTTGCTCCAGCACCAACTTAAAAGTCCATAGTCCAAAGTCTCATCTGAGACCAAAAGCAAAAGTCCTTCCAGCTGTGAACCTGAAAAACAAAACCAAATTTATCTATTGCCAAGATACAATGGTGGAATTGGGTATGCATTCCCATTCCAAAAGGGAGGAATAGGCCAAAAGAAAGGAGAAACAGGCCCCAAACAAGTCTGTAACCCAGCAGGGCAGACATTATGTCTTAAAGCTCCAAAATAATGTTCTTTGACTCCAAGTCCTGCGTCCTGGGCACAATTGGACATCTGGGCCCCCAAAGTATCAGGCAGCCTCATTCCCACAGCTCTGCCAGGTGCAGCCCAGTGGGCCACCCTGGTGCCTGTGGCTTTTCCAGGCCTGCATTGCATGTTACCAGTGGCCCCGAAGTTCTGGGGTTCTGGCGGCAGCCCTGCTGCCTTGGCTCTACTAGACGTTTCCCTGGGGGGCTTTCTGTGGGGGCTATGACCCCACTTTCCTGCTTGGCATTGCTCTAGTAGATGACCTCTGTGGTGGCTCCACCCCTGTGGCAGGTCTCTGCCTGGGCCCCCAGACTTTTCCATACATCCTCTGGAATCTGGGTGGAGGCTGCCACTCCTCCACTGCTCTCATGTCCTGCCAGCTTGCAGACTTAACACAATGTGGATGCTACCGAAATGGGCCTCTACTCTCCAGGGCTGCTGCATGAACCACACTTGGGGCTACTCCAGCTGGAGCAGCTGGGTTGCAGGGAGCAGGATCCTGAGGGCAGCTGCACCCCAGGTCTGTCCTCCAGGATAGCTCAGTGCTTCTAGGCCTCAGGGTCTGTGATGGGTGGGGCACCCTTCCAGACTTCTGAAATGCCTACAGGGCTTTCCTCTCATTTTCTCCACTGTTAGCATCTGGCTTCCTCACCGCCAAGATAATGTCTTTAGCAACCAGTTTATCTACTTCACCCTTGCATTGTTCTCCGGCTCTCCATTTCTTTACAGCATGGCCAGGCTACAAATTTTCCAAATTTGTACACTCTGCTTCCCTTTTAAATTCTGGCTTATGTCATGCCTTTGCTGCCATAACTCAGAATAGGCTGTTAGAAGTAGTCATGCAGCGCCTTTAATACTTTGCTGCTTAGAAATTTCTTTGGCCAAATGCTCTCGTTCACAACTCTTAAGTTCCAACTTCCACAAAGTCCAAGGGCATGGACACAATGCAGCCAGGTTCCTTGCTATGGTGTAGCAAGGGTGATCTTTTGTCCAATTCACAATAAGTTCCTCATTTGTATATGAGACCTCATCATCCGCATGGCCTTTACTATCTGCGTTTCTATCAGCATTCTGCTCACCACTACATAAATCTCTAAAACATTCCAAACTTTCCCTCATCTTTTTCTCTAAGTCTTCCAAATTCCTCCAACCTTTGCCCATTACCCAGTTCCAAAGCTGCATCCACATTTTCAGGTATCTGTTTAGCAACACCCCACTCCTCAGTACCAATTTTCTGTTTTAGTCCGTTTTGTGTTGTTGTGACAGAAATACCTGAGACTGGGTAATTTATAAAGGAAAGAGTTTTATTTGGCTTACGATTCTGGGACAGTTGCATGTAGCACGGGCCTCAGGCTGTTTCTACTCATGGTGGAAAGTGGCAGGCAGCCGGCAAGTACAAGCAGATCATATGGCGAGAGGAAGCAAGAGAGAGAGAGAAGGTGCCAGGGTCTTTTGAAGCAATGAGCTCTAATAGAACTAATAGAAGCTAATAGAGTGAGAACTCACCCCCAGGGAGAGCATTAGTCTGTTCATGAGGGATCCACCCCCATGACTCAATCAGTTTCCAACACTGCCACATTGGAGATCAAATTTCCACGTGCGTTTTGGAGGGGATAACACATCCAGACTCCATCAATGAGGTACCACATTATTGCATTTAGGCATCATGTTTCCTTAGACTGCTCTTGGCCGTCATGGTTGTCCCATCCATTTTTATTGCTAGTGTTCTTCAAACATCCACTGGATCTTGATGTACCTGGATTGCTCAGGAGCAGAAAAATTTTTCTTTTTTTTTTAAAGATGACCGGTAAGGGGATCTCAACCCTTGGCTTGGTGTTGTCAGCACCACGCTCAGCCAGTGAGCAAACCGGCCATCCCTATGTAGGATCCGAACCCGCGGCCTTGGTGTTATCAGCACCGCACTCTACCGAGTGAGCCACGGGCCGGCCCAGAAAAATTTTTCTTGAAGACTGATTATGTGATCGTAGCAGCTTCAGCAAATCAAGGAAATTGTTTTTGACTGAGGTCTTTTTGTAGCTTTAAATCAGGGGTTTCTCAGGACACTCCACTGGCTGTGTATGTAATTTTTGGCTGCTTATCTGTTATGGTTATTTTCTTGCTCAGTTTCATGAAAACACTGGACAAGTTGATCATGCTCTTCTGTGGGTCAGCTTGACCCACGAGGCTCTGCACTGGTATGAGAGGATTATTAGCCTACTATCTCAGCTAAATACATGCCTTCTGTGGACGTATCTCTTCCTGACAGTTGGTGAATGGACAAAAGACTCAGAAACCATGTTCTCAGAACCGTAACATTGTCAGCAAGATCATTTTTTTCATAGTAGAGGGTTCTAGTTTATATTAGAATTCCCATAATATACTTCCTATTTATTTTTCTGTCCAGAGTAATGAGAGTTAATCAGAAAAGATAATCACCAAGCTATTCATATGGCTGCTTCCTTTAAAAGAAAATTTCGAAATTTTTTTTTTTTTTTTTTAAGATGGCCGGTAAGGGGATCTTAACCCTTGACTTGGTGTTGTCAGCACCACGCTCACCCAGTGAGCTAACCGGCCATCCCTATGTGGGATCCGAACCCTTGGCCTTGGTGTTATCAGCACCGCACTCTCCCAAGTGAGCCACAGGGCCGGCCCCCGAAAATTTCGAAATTTTGATTGGCATTTGAATCTCCCACCATTAACTTTGTCATAAACATCACCAGTAGGTGGCAGCAGTTTCCTGTTATAAAAATACAGTAAGTAGCTAAGACAAAGAGTAGTGGTTTTTTTTTT
>NW_007740484.1:0-1623 GCF_000696425.1 Galeopterus variegatus | reverse complement strand
GGCCTTGGTGTTATCAGCACCGCACTCTCCCAAGTGAGCCACGGTCTGGCCCCAAGAGTAGTGTTTTGTTTTATACCTTGGTAGACACAATGGTGCCTAAGGAAACCAAGACTAAAACAGCATTATGACCAAAAATATTAAAGCCACTTAAATGTATTTAAACGATAGTTGACTTCTTATGTAATCGTTACGTAGCAAAGCGTCACTCCTATTAGTAGTATTTACCATCAGCCACCAAAGTAAGTAAATTAAATTATATATGAAGCTTCTAAGTAGTACCAAGGAATTGGAACACTTTGGTGCCCTCTGATACTAGTAAGAGTAGTCAAATAGTCTGCTCCCTAAACTTTGACTTAATAAAAAAAAATTGGCCAGCAGGTCAGGCTGAAGGTCTGTTGTCAGAAAGCTGCCTACAGGAGCTTTAGGGGATGTTCTTAACAAATGTTTATGATCATTATCAACTTTCAGCACCCATACTTTAGATTTTTTACAGTTATTCATCTTGCCTGAAGGTTCACACTCCAAGGGTTCACATATTTCCCTGAACCAGAGGATGCTCTGGAGAAAATTGTACAATTGAATACTTAGAATCTCATGCCAAAGTTGCTAAGCACAAAGTCTGCACACTTATTTCTTTTCGTTGCTTGGATCTCTTTTTTTCTCTTCCTTGTAAAAACAAATAAACCAAAAAAACCCAAAAACAAAAACAAAAAAGACTCTGGCTGGCTGATTAGCTCAGTTGGTTAGAGCTTGGCGTCGATAACATCAAGGTCAAGGGTTTATATCCCCGCACTGGCCAGCTGCCAAAATAAAAAAGAAAAACCAATTAACTTGTATTAACACAACATGAATTCATATAAATTTAAACAGTGATTGTGTGTCTTACTGCCAGTTCCATTCCACATCTTGCAACCTATTGCATTTCCTAAAATAAATCACTCATTTAACAAATATTTATTGAGTATCTTGCAGTAGGCTTCACTNTTCCTAAAATAAATCACTCATTTAACAAATATTTATTGAGTATCTTGCAGTAGGCTTCACTGTTTTTCTAGGTGCTGAGAACCTAGAACCTCCCTGCATTTGTGGAACTTAAATTCTGGTGGGAGGAGAGAGGCAATAAGGAAATTACATGGTTCATCACAAGACAAGTGCCATGGAGAGAAGTAGGGGAAGGAATAGGGAGTTAAGGGAGGCAGGGCAATGTTGGAAATTTAAATGGTGGGGAAGACTGTGTCAAGATACCACTTGAACAAAGGCTTAGCAGTACAAGAGAGAACTTTGTAGATTGGTGGGAGGTGAGAACCCCAGGCAGAGGGACAACAAGGGAAAAGGCCCTTGGGACAGGTGCACGTTGCAGGGCTCCAGAAACAGCATGGTTGCCAGTAAGGGCTGAAGCAGACTGAGGAAGGGAGAGTNTTAAATGGTGGGGAAGACTGTGTCAAGATACCACTTGAACAAAGGCTTAGCAGTACAAGAGGGAACCTCGTAGATTGGTGGGAGGTGAGAATCCCAGGCAGAGGGACAGCAAGGGAAAAGGCCCTTGGGACAGGTGCACGTTACAGGGCTCCAGAAACAGCATGGTTGCCAGTAAGGGCTGAAGCAGACTGAGGAAGGGAGAGT
>NW_007740483.1:28121-29875 GCF_000696425.1 Galeopterus variegatus | reverse complement strand
GGGAGGTTTTGGTGATGGGACACAATAACTAACTACATTATATATTGACAAAATAAAAAAAATAAAATAAAATAAAAGAGGTATGAGTATTTACCAAACTGTATTCTAGAATTATAGCCTTGAAAATTTTATTCTATAATTATCATTTGCTTAAACGCACTCTAACAAAAAGGACAATGTTTTATTTCTATTTTATTCTACTTAAGTACCTCCAGTTGACAAAAAATGGGTGGAAAATGAAAACTTGGGAGAGGGGAATAGATCGGGGGAGAAGTATTGAGGGAAATATGAGGTACAAAACAAGAAAAAGGAGAGGGAAGGCAGAGAAGCAGGAGATCAGATCTGTAACTGATTTGGTTTTACAATGTAGACAAGATAAAGGAGGTTTCTTTCAAGTTTTGTTTTCTTATCACTTCCATCTTTTCTATCAGACCCATCAACAACAGGAAACCGGGAAACCTCTCAGATACTGTGGAATTTCTTCTCCTGGGACTGTCAGAGGAGCCAGAGCTTCAGCCCCTCTTCTTTGTACCTGGTCTCGGTCCCCGGGAACCTGCTCATCATCCTGGCCATCATCTCAGACTCCCACCTCCACGCCCCCATGTACTTCTTCCTCTCCGACCTGTCCTTCACTGACATCTGTTTCAGCTCCACCACGGTCCNTAACAAAAAGGACAATGTTTTATTTCTATTTTATTCTACTTAAGTACCTCCAGTTGACAAAGAATGGGTGGAAAATAAAAACTTGGGAGAGGGGAATAGATCGGGGGAGAAGTATTGAGGGAAATATGAGGTACAGAACAAGAAAAAGGAGAGGGAAGGCATAGAAGCAGGAGATCAGATCTGTAACTGATTTGGTTTTACAATGTAGACAAGATAAAGGAGGTTTCTTTCAAGTTTTGTTTTCTTATCACTTCCATCTTTTCTATCAGACCCATCAACAACAGGAAACCAGGAAACCTCTCAGATACTGTGGAATTTCTTCTCCTGGGACTGTCAGAGGAGCCAGAGCTTCAGCCCCTCTTCTTTGTACCTGGTCACGGTCCCCGGGAACCTGCTCATCATCCTGGCCATCATCTCAGACTCCCACCTCCACGCCCCCATGTACTTCTTCCTCTCCGACCTGTCCTTCACTGACATCTGTTTCAGCTCCACCACGGTCCCAAAGATGCCCGTGTACATCCAGGCACAGAATAAATCCATCAGTTGCACAGGCTGTCTCACCCAATCGGTTTTGTCTTGTTTTTTTGCTGGACTGGAAAATGGAATTCTGGCAATGATGGCTATGATCGATTTGTGGCCATCTGTCACCTGCTGAGGTACAATGTCATCATGAAACCCAAACTTTGCGGGCTGCTGGTTCTGCTGTCCTTCTTCATTAGCGTTGTGGATTCCCTGATGCACAGTCTGATGGTGCTGCGACTGTCCTTCTGCACAGACCTGGAAATCCCCCACTTTTTCTGTGAACTCACTCATGTTCTCAAGCTCACCTGTTCTGATACCCTCATCAATAATGTCCTGGTGTATTTAGTGACCAGTGTGTTGGGTGTCATTCCTCTCTCTGCAATCATTTTCTCTTACACCCGAATTGTCTCCTCTGTCTTGAAAAGTCCATCAGCTAGTGGAAAGTATAAAGCGTTTTCCATCTGTATGTCACACATAATTGTTGTTTCCTTGTTCTACAGGACAGATTTTGGGGTGTACCTTAGTTCTGCAGCTACTCACTCCTCCAGAAAGAGTGCAATAGCCTCAGT
>NW_007740483.1:22923-27532 GCF_000696425.1 Galeopterus variegatus | reverse complement strand
TTTGACAATTCATTTCAATTGCTTAAGCTCAATTTTCTCATTCCTAAAGTTGACATAATTATATTATAGTCATGCATTGCTTAACGACTTGGATAAGTTTTGAGAAATGAGTTGTTAGGTGACTTTATTGTGCAAAAGTTTATTATGAAAGGGAACAGCAATGAATTTTCCTTTTATCTACACTGGCCACTAGCTTCATGAACACGGGCCCTCTAATTATATTACTAAGTCTCTCTGCACCTTTCTCATCTGTTAAATAGGGATTAGAATAATATCACCCCCACAAAGTTATGAAAATTAAATTACAGGTAGGGATTGTGCATAGCACTCAGCAAGCACTCAGTGTGTGTTAGTTAACTGTTATAAAATATTATTTTGGTATGGGGTGGTTGGGAATCATTTTAAAATGCAAGAATTCTAAAGTAGACATAACCTTTTTACGTGAAGTCAGATCTAATGTGTCAAATACTTGGCTTTCTATCTTAACGGTCTCAGCTGCCTTTGGGAGGGTTACCCCATGGGTAAGCTAGGCACTGTTCCTCAACATATTTTGCAGTAGGTTTGTTAACAGCAGCAGCACCACAAACACATGAATAATGAATTGCACTAGGATCTTACAACAGCTACGACATCAGTAGGAGATAGGAATTTTTCAGCTTCAATATAATATTATGAGCCCACCATCAGGTCTGTCGTTGACCTAAATGTCATTATACAGCACATGACTGCAGTTCATCTATTTAGGTAGATTTGAGATAATCAGGTCTATCGGGGAGGATGTCTTCAGCTGCAATAAGGCAAAAGTCTTAACTCAAATAGGGTCAAATGGTTACAACAGTTATCATCTTTCCTTACATCTATTTAGGTAGATTTGAGATAATCAGGTCTATCGGGGAGGATGTCTTCAGCTGCAATAAATCAAAAGTCTTAACTCAAATAGGGTCAAATGGTTACAACAGTTATCATCTTTCCTTACGAAGAGTTCAAAGCCAGGGCAGGTCCAGGCATAGAACAGCAGGGCTGCAGTTCACTTCTCCATGTAGTGGCTTCTTTCTAGGGCTGTTACCCTGTTCACCATAAATGGCTGCAGAATTGCAAGGACATTTCAGCCACCAGAGAAACAAAACTGAGGACCTCTCCTTGCTCTCTTTATAATGCAGAGATAATTTTTCTAAGGTGTCATCCAGAAAACATTCTTTTTATTTATTTATTATTATTTTTTTTAATTTTAACTTCTCAATATACATTGTAGTTGATTTTCAGGACCCTTTACCTGTTCCTCTTTCCACCCTCCCTCTCTCCCCTGCCATCATATCTGTTCACTTGTCTTACCAAGTTCAAAGAATTGTTGTGATTGTGTCTTTGATAAGGAAACTGTGGTATATCTACACGATGGAATTCTACTTTGCTGTAAAAAGGAATGGAATACTACCATTTGTAATACCACACATTATTTTTATCATCAGCCTGAATTGGAATGTGGTAGTTTCCTATTATTACTTTTTTCTTTTTTGATGAATTTATTTATTTTTATTGGTTATGAATATTCATGAGATACAAAGCTGATTGCCACCCCTCATGCCCAAGATGTGAAGGCTAGATTCATACTGGCAGCATGCCCATAACCACAAATTGCGTTTGTACCCCATGTCTCCCACCCAATTATCCCCAACCTTCTGTTATTGTTGCAACGTATTATGGTTATCTCAGTGGCTTAAATCAATTCAAATGTCAGAAGTCTAAAATCAAGAAAACTATAGGTTAAGAAAGTTCATACACAAATATTTAAAAGCTGAGAAAATAAATTGATAAACACACAGAAATATTGCATTTTTTAAAGAAGAAAAAATTTTAATTAAATACAAACATGGACTAAATAATGGGTGAAATCTGACTCAGTGTACTGAGATTATTATTTTGTAATTTTTCACAACTCTGTTAAAAATCGAGACCCATAATTTTGACTCATAGTCCCTCAAAGTGAAGAAAAATGTACATAGAAACTATTGTGATGAGATTTTAAAATACAGTTATGATCCATACACATATGACTGTATTGATCAAGGACAGAATTGACAGAATTGATTAATTGAATTGTCATAGAAAATTGATTAGATTCTGCTGTGTAAAACATGCATAGAAAAGATTAAGGTTCAGGAAACATTCAACGACTCTTAGAGAGAAACCCCAGGAGTGTTTGCTTTTTAAAACAACTTAGCTATTAAAAAACAATTTTGCTATATTTTTAATTACATTATTTATACCTACACATACAAACTATGTTTGCATACCAAAACTTGGTTTTAGACTTCTTTGCTGTCATCGATTATATAAAGATGCTTTTGTTTATGTCTAAGAAAAGAAGACTGAAATTCAGTTAGAGAAGAATGTGTGTCCACCTGTTCAATGTCTGTGAATATGGAGATCATCAGACACACAGGAGAAAAGTGGATGGTCCACACCTGGCCTCCTAGGGTCAGGAAAGCAGCCATTCTGATTATTTTCCTCCTAGAGTCTTCTTGGTCTTTAAGGACTTGCAGTGTCCTGGGATCACAGTGACAATAAAATTCCTTGGCTAATGAGGAACTTTGGATATTGAGCCTCTGGGGATACAGAGACTGCAATGTGCTTGTAACCACCTCATTCAACAGTCATTCTTCAAATATCAGTAGCCCCACCTGAGCCTGCTCCCGGGCATGGTCCTTTCTGCCCAGGAGCCCAATGTGGGGATACAGAGACTGCAATGTGCTTGTAACCACCTCATTCAACAGTCATTCTTCAAATATTAGTAGCCCCACCTGAGCCTGCTCCCGGGCATGGTCCTTTCTGCCCAGGAGCCCAATGCCTCCCTCACTCAGTCCCTCTGACCTTCCTGAGGACAGACCTTCCATGTGATACCTCTGGAAATGTTAATTATCATCCCACTGTGAGGCCAGCCAGGTACCCTAAAGTCCCTTAGTTAATGTTTGGAATGAAGACAGGTGTTTTAACACAAGTTCATCCAGTGGAAGCTGTGAAGAGAGTATATACACCAAATGATCAGCACCAGGTCACCATGAGGCTCCTGCTTACTGTCTGTCATTTTTTTTTCTCATGTTTTCTTCTAGATTTGTATTAATACTCAAGGATCTGTCATCTACTAATTTCTTACTCAGTCTCTACCATAGCCAGAACCATTCACTCCTGAGTAAAAATCTGACTCCCCTAAGACAGTGTGACTGTGATAAAATTCTCTGACATTTACGAGCAATCCTATGATTGTGGGAGAAAGAGGGAATAGAATGTTTGGAAACTACCTTATATTCCCATTCCTGGTTTCAGACACACCTTTGTATTAACTCTGGTTCCTGGATCTGAGTTGTCTGGGGATCCAGACAGAATCTTCAAACTGCCTCCCTAGTATATATGTTTCTCTTTTTAAAATTACCAAATGTTTTAATAATCATAACAGCAAAGATGATGTAATTTCTAAAAATGATTACTCCTTAACACTTTCCACAATTAACAATATTGACCCTCTGTGATGTAAGCTTCAGGTTTTGAAAAAGAACAAAATAATATGCATGGAGAAGGCCTCTCTTTAATTAATGGTATCCCCCACCATTAGTTTCTTTCTCTTCCTTAGATAGTGTTTCTGTCTGGTAATGCTCCATCTGCTGATCTACAAAACACATTTTATGGCCTTGTCCTCCCATCTTTTTAAAATCAGATTTATCAACAACATGGAATCCAGAAACCAAACAGGTGTTTCGAAATTCCTTCTCATGGAGGTGACAGAGGATCCAGAACTGCAGCCCCTCCTCTTCAGCCTGTTCCTGTTCATGTACCTGGTCACCGTCCTGGGAAACCTGCTCATCATCCTGGCTGTCATCTCAGACTCCCACCTCCACACCCCCATGTATTTCTTTCTCTCCAATCTGTCTTTTACTGACATCTGTTTAAGCACAACCACGATCCCAAAGATGTAGGTGAACATCAAACCGCACAGTCAGAACATCACTTATACAGGTTGCCTCACCCAGCTGTACTTTGTCCTGGTTTTTGCTAGCCTGGAAAGTTTTCTTCTTGGCATAATGGCCTATGACCGCTATGTGGCCATTTGTCACCCGCTGAGGTACACGGTCATCATGAACCCCCGCCTCTGTGGTCTGCTGATTTCTCTTCCCCTGTTTATTTGCCTAGTGGATGCCCTGATCCACAGTCTGATGGTGCTGCGGCTGTCCTTCTGCACAGATGTTGAAATCCCCCTCTTCTTCTGTGAAGTTGTTCAGGTCATCAAGCTCGCCTGTTCGGATACCCTCATCAATAATATCCTGATATATTCTGCAACTAGCATATTTGGTGGTATTCCTCTGTCTGGAATAATTTTTTCTTATACTCAAATTGTCTCCTCTGTTTTGAGAATGCCATCTGCAAGTGGAAAATATAAAGCTTTTTCCACCTGTGGGTCCCACCTCTCAGTTGTGTCCTTGTTCTATGGGACAGGTTTTGGGGTGTACATTAGTTCTGCAATTACTGACTCATCCAGAATCACAGCGGTGGCTTCAATGATGTACACGGTGGTCCCTCAAATGATGAACCCCTTTATCTACAGCCTGAGGAACAGGGA
>NW_007740483.1:21552-22827 GCF_000696425.1 Galeopterus variegatus | reverse complement strand
CATCTAAGAAACATCTGGCTGCCAAGATGTGTTCTATCCCAGAGCTTTTCTTGTTGATATGTATGGAACACCTGCAGAGGTAAATCATCTGTAGTCTTTGCTCAAAGGTCCACTTCTCTACCCTCACCTAAGAAAAACTGATTTTGAATCTCTCAGGCTGGTCGGTTACCTCACTTAGTTAGAACGTGGTAGTGATTTTGAATCTCTGGGGAGATATGGAGGGATGGGCATTTTTAATGGCACTGTGTGAGTATCCGATAATCTCTGATGTCTGACATGTATGACTCATATTAGAAGATCACGTGAGAAAGTATTTAGAATTAGGAATGTGTAAGGCCTTTCTCAAGTTTATTTGTGAAAATAACATACACAAAGAGTGCATAAATCTGATCTGTCATTCTCAAATAATAGTAACATAATAAAAATGCATATCACTTCCCAGAGGTTAAAAGTATAGCAGCGGCATCCAAATAGAATCTACCTTAAGGGTGTTCTTCTCACCAAAGCTTCTCCCCTCATGGTGGTCAACACTGTCCTGAAATTGTATTTTTTATTTTATGAGATGTTTTTCTATTAGGTTGACACCTATGAAATTGTCAGTATTCGAACTTATTTGCTCTAGGAAACTATCAATAAGGTTAAAACTCATTGTGTATCACTGTTTTTGTCTAGTTTATAATTTTCCTTTTTTCAAACCTGTTAAAAGTTTAATCTTTAGGGCCAGCCCAGTGGCGCACTGGAGAGTGCGCCGCTTGGGAGCGTGGCGGCGCTCCTGCCAAGGGTTCGGATNAGGAAACTCATTGGTAGGACACCTTCCCTTGTGTGACTGTGTCATCTGCTTTGGACTGAGGATTCTAGAATGAGTCAAAGTGACAGAAATACTGGGTGAGCTGTGGTTCCTGACTCTTGCATTACCAACTTGTTCCATAGTTACTAGAGAACATAATGTGTAAGTTCATTTTAACTTTGGGTTGAAAGCTGACTTGCTCACTGTACAGCTCTGTGATGTTTCAAACATGAGTTCCATTTTCTAAGCTCAGTTTCTTTGTCTGGAGTCATCTTCTTTTCTTAGAAAACTTCTGATGGATTTATTTATAATAATATATCTAAGTTTTGCTTTTCTCATTCATCTTGTCTTTCAGTATTTCTTACTCATCCCTGGCAGAGTCCACACAGAGAAATGTAACTGAATAAAGTTCATGGCATCATTAATGTTTTAGAGGATTGGCTGCAGACTTAGGGCTCTCTTGCAAAATGTTTAAATGCATATTTATG
>NW_007740483.1:16925-19907 GCF_000696425.1 Galeopterus variegatus | reverse complement strand
AAAAAAAAAAAAAAAAACGTTTAATCTTTATGTGTGAATTTTATTTCCTGATTTTTTTCACAGTGTTGCACTTTCAATATTCTACCATGTTGTTTGTACAGTAACTTATTTATTTACAATACTCTCTTTTTAAATAATGCATGGTATCTTGTCAAATTGAAATACTTTCTGGTATTGATGGTAATTTTATTTGTTTGTAAATATTTTTTGCTATTATGAATAAATCTGTTGAATATTCTTGTTTGTGTGTTCTGGTGATAAAGAGATAGAGTTTTGCAGTTGGGATAGAATTATAGGTATAAGAGAGGACTTAAATTTTCCTTTGGGTAGTTCCAAGTGTTATCCTAAGTGGTTAAACCAATTTATAGCTTGTTAGAAGTTCCATATCCTGTTCTTTTGTAAGGGTCATCTTTGTACTTGACTTTGGTGCCTGCCTATGAGACTCTACTAGAGGATATGGAGACCCCAAAAGCAACATCTCCAGCCTAATGGGGTCTCTTTAGTTAGTGTGAAATATTTAAAAGGTGCAGAATAGCTGGACAGGTGCCCACATATCTATTTCCAGAATTAGTAAAATTTGACACTTGCCATCAAGGCTCTTTTCTCAAAGTAAAAACATAGCATGCATAGCAAAGACATTCTATTTTTATTCTTCATTCCTTTCCTTTTAATTCCAGAGGCAACCTCAGTCTTAAATTTGCTGGGTCCCTAGGCATTGTTGTAGACTGTGTGTGTGTGTGTGTGTGTGTGTGTGTGCACGTGATTCAAATGACCGTGAGTTTGAGAAGCTATAAATAAATTGTGAGGTTGTAAGACAGTGGAATATAGTGAAGGAGTTAAAAGACAAGGAAGCAGAATGAAATGTACTAAGACTGATAAGTCACTGAGTGTATTACCTTAAAGAAACCAATTGCAAAATGACACATACTACATATACAATTTTAAGATGCAAAGTAGTAGCATTGTTTATTGATAGAATCACAAAGAATATATTGAAAGTGCAAGGGGATAATATCTAGTTTAAAGTTCTGTTCCCATGGGGGAGAGGAAAGAGATTAAGAATGTGAAAAAAATGAGGGGGGCGGTGTTTAAATAAATTTGTGTTATTTTATTTTTGTAGAGTGCCTAATGTACATTTGGCAACATATTTTAGTTTTTATTTTGTAAATCTAAGGTGTACAACACTACATAATGAAGTGATTACTATAGTCACGTAAATTATCATATCCATTTTCTCACATAGTTACCTTTCTTTTATCCTTTTCATTTTTTTCTTTCCTTTTTTTTCCTTTTTGATGGTCAAAGTACCTAAAATCTACCCTCATAGTGAATTTCCGGTATTTGGTATTATTAACTGTGGTTATCCTGGTGTACATTATGTCTCTAGAGTTGTTCATCCTTCATAACAACAGCTCTGTACCATTTTACCTACATCTCCCTATTTCCCAGGCCACCATTCTCCTGCTAACCACCATGCCCCTCTCTGTTTGTATGCATTTGATTTTTTTCTTTTTAAGAATTCACATGTAAGTGAGATCATGCTGTATTTTTCTGTGTCTGGCTTATTTCACTTAATATAATGTCCTGTAGGTCTCTACGTTGTTGCAAAGGGCAGAATATCCTTCTTTTTTAAGGCTGGATAATATTCCAGTATATATACAAGGGAATTTTGAAGAGCTCATGGAAAAATGGAATTAAAAGAGAATATGAATCTTTCTATGAACTTGTTGAAGACCCCTCAGATATACACACATATCTCCCACATTTTCTTTGTCAATTTATCTGTCAACAGACACCTTAGACTGTTCCATATTTGCCTATTGTGAAAAAATGCTGCAATGAAAAAGAGAGTGTAGGTATTTCTCTGAGTGGTGATTTCATCTCGTCTGGGTATATATGCAAAGAGGGATTGCCGGGTCCTACGGTAGTTTAATTTTTAATTTCTTTAGGAACATGCATACTGCTTTCCACAGTGGCTACACTAATCTACTTTCCTGCCAGCAGTGGACTAACCTTCCCCTTTCTCCATGCCAATGCTGACACTTGTCTTTTTGATAACAGCATAGAATGACATTGTACAATAGTGAATTCATCTGGAAGGAATTTATGTTGTTATTGATTTTGTAGATTTACCTTTTTAAGATCATTTTCTTCCTGGGAATTTAAATTTATTTTCAGATTCTATTTGAATTGCAATGTTTTTCTCTTTCTTTCTTTTTCAAATCAGAAACTTTATATTGCCTTAATCCTAATTACCATAATTTTTCAGTAGTTGTTTCAATAATAAATTATTTTTTTCAGCATTACAAAATGTAATTATTACTTGTGGCCCTTTACTAATTTCTCACTAATCCCCTCTCCGCCTTCCATTTTCCCAACTCTGGTGACCTCAGTTCTGTTCTTGCCTTTTGAAAGTTCAACAAATTAGTATGATTGTTGTATCATCGTGTCGAAGGGATACCTGCACTCCCATGTTTACTGCAGCTCTATTTACAACAGCCAAGAGTTGGAACCAACCTAAATGTCCATTGATAGATGACTGGTTGGATAAGGAAACTGTGGTATATATACACAATGGAATGATACTCTGCCATAAAAAAAGAATGAAATTCTGCCATTCACAGCAACATGGATGAACTTATGGAAAATTATGTTAAGTAAAATAAGCCAGTCATAGAAAGAAAAATACCACATATGCTCACTCATAAGTGGGAGCTAAAAAAATAAACAAATAAATTTAAAAAGTAAGAAAGTTTTCATCTTTCTTTCTATCCACATGCTCTCTTGGTTGCCGGAGACCTGCTCCAGTTGAGTTGTGGGTACCCAAAAAGGGAGAGGGAGGGCCGGCAAAAATAAAAAACACAGACAGAGACCTCAATGCATCAATATGCATGTTCTCTCTCTGCTGGCTGTCAGCGTGGTGCAGCAGGAGCCCAGTAGAGCATGAGACAATGCCTTTTATTTAGTTTTTTCTCTGCAGGG
>NW_007740483.1:15777-16125 GCF_000696425.1 Galeopterus variegatus | reverse complement strand
GCAGGTTTAATAATTTTACAGCATATATTTTTATCCCAACACCTGAGTCTTAATGATTTATTTAGAACTGGATACTACCAAGTAAAGGGGGTTCTACAGTTTTGTTCCCATATACTTAATTTGTCCCAATCATATAATTTCTCATTAATGCCAACCATTCTCTTGCCATTAACATAACCTCAAGTAAATGATGTTTGCCAACTTACATTAGGCTGCAGCTCATATTTAGTCATGAGCGGTGGTTTTGGAACACATGTTAGTGTGGTCAATATATCATAAGGGGATAATTTTGAATTGTCCAATTTACTCGGATCCCCTATGGGAATGTTTAGTTCAATGACTGCATAA
>NW_007740483.1:12495-15194 GCF_000696425.1 Galeopterus variegatus | reverse complement strand
CAGCGGCCCTGCCAGCTCGGAGAGGGCAGCCCAAGCTGACTCCTTTAGGATCCTGCCATGGTGTGGACCACGCCACTTGGTCCCCTTTATCAGGTTCATGGTTGCCCTGATAAATCCCCCAACCTCTTGCCTTGAATTCCATCTAATGACTGATTCCTAACAATATTGAGAATATAAAAAATCCAGTCATCAGGCTGGTGAGAAGTTTGGTTCAGTTCTTCCCTGGATTCTTTCTGAAACTCTCAGCTGTTCTAAGTCCACAGTTATGGGTCCAGGCTCTGTTCACAACTTTGTATCCATGCACATTTCTCAACAACAAAGCTTCACTTAAGCCCTTTTAAATATTTTGAAATATTTTACATTTTATGTGCTTTTTATATTTTATAACTTGATATCCTTTTGTATTTTGTCTACTATTTTATGAATTTGATGGGAATGGGGTTAAGACAGTGAGGGGTGTTATTAAGACACAATATTGCCTCATGTGGGCTTTAATATATTAAGAAAATTGTTGGTCAATAAAGTTTGTACAGGACCAGAAAATAATTTGGTAAGCATATGAAAATATTAAAATTATTACAAATGAAAAAAATTAATTTTAACAATGAAATGCTAATATTATCTAATTTAATATTAACATGAACTAGCATCCCCACCTATTAAATAATAGATGAGATCTTACTAAATTTACTAAGATTTTGCTTGTACACTCAGGCTTTCCATTATCAATGTAATTTCTCACAACTCTTTAAAAATAATGTATTGTAAATTCAACCCACAGTTTCCTAATGTGAAGAAAAAATATAAATTGAAGTTATTGTGATAAAATTAGCAAAGATGTTTATAAAAGCTTAAAAACTGAGTAACAGATCTTTCTGTATTAATAAAAGAAAGAATTTTCACAGAGAATAGATTGGAAACTGCTGTATAAAATTTGCACTGTGTATATTAAGGGTCAGAAAACATTCAATGACCCAGAAAAACATGTTTGCATTTTTTACAATCATTCACCTATATTTTATAATATATCACTTATCCCCATGTATAAGCTCTCTTTCCACACTATAAGCTGATATCAGATTTCCTGATATGGTTGATTAGTTAGTGTTGCCTTCATTCATTTCTAAGAAAAGAATGAAGTCTAATTACAGAAGGCTGTGTGTTCACGTGAGCAAGGTATGTGACATGGGGAAGAGCAGGCACAGGTGGGGAAAAGTACATAATGCACACTTGTCCTTATAGGGTCAGGCAAGCAGCCATCCTGAATCCCGCCCTTCTACAGTCTAGGTCTTTAAGGATTTGCAGTGTCCTGGGATCACAGTAATAATACAATTCCTTGGCTAATAAGGAGCTTTGGATATTGAGCCTCTGGAGGTACAGAGACTGCCATGTGCCTGTGACCACCTCATTCACTAGTCATTCCTCAGCAAAGCAGTAGCCCCACCTGAGCCTCCTCCCACAGATGATCCCATCTGTCCAGGAGCCCGGTGCCTCATTCAGTTCCTCTGCCCTTCCTGAGGACAGATCTTCTGTGTGGTGCACACAGAGATGTCAAGCATCATACCACTGTGATGCGAAACAGGGAACCAAAAGTCCCTAAGTTAATGTTTAGGATAGATGGCAGGTGTTTTACAACAGGTTCACTCAGGGCAAACTGAAAAGAGAGTACATCAGATGATTAGACTGAAGTCACCCGTGGGTCTCCTGCACAGCCGTCTGTCCTCTTTACATGTTTCCTCGTACTGTTGCACCAATATTCAAGCACCTCTTACCTACCAATGTGTTAGTTACTCTCTACTATGGCCAGAAGCATTTTCGTACTGAGTAGAAACGTGCATTTTCTAAAATAGGATGACTGCTAATAAATTCTCTAAGATTTACTAGCATAATGTTTGGTAAATTTCACCTTATTTTTCCATTCCTGATTCTTGCATACATTTGTGTTATCTCTGTTTCCTGACTCTGAGGTCTCTAGGATTCGACATAATCTTCAAGATGCCTCCCTAGTCTGTTTTTCTTTAAAATAACAAAATACATTATATGATCAGAATAACTAGAAAGTATAATTTTCAGAAACTCACCACTCTTTAACTATTCATAGAACTAACAACTGTTGATGCTCTGGTACAGTAGCTTTGTGTCTTTATTACAGTAACAATATAAAATGCAACAACTCCTTTGGTATTCCTCTATAGTAGTCTCCTTTCCTTCACAAGATGGTGTTTGCCTGTGATGATGCTCCTCCTGCTGATCTAGAAAATACATATTTGATTGTCTTGTCAACCCAGCTCTTCCATCAGATTCATCAACAGCATGGAAACCAGAAACCAAACAGGTGTTTCAGAATTCCTTCTCATGGAGGTGAAAGAGGATCCAGACCCCTCCTCTTCATCGTTGGAAACCTGCTCATCATCCTGGCTGTCATCTGTGACTCTCAGCTGCACACACCCATGTACTGCTTCCTGTCCAATCTGTCCTTCACTGACACCTGTTTAAGTACAACTACAATCCCACAGATGTTGGTAAATATCCAAGCACAAAGTCAGAGTATCACTAATTTTGGCTGCCTCACCAGATCTACTTTGTCTTGGCTTTTGCTAGCTTGGAAAGTTTTCTTCTTGCAGCCATGGCTTATGACCACTATGTGGCCATTTGTCAACCACTGAGGTACAAAGTCATCATGAACCCCTGCCTCTGTG
>NW_007740483.1:11377-12295 GCF_000696425.1 Galeopterus variegatus | reverse complement strand
CACTATGTGGCCATTTGTCAACCACTGAGGTACAAAGTCATCATGAACCCCTGCCTCTGTGGTCTGCTGATTATACTCTCCCTGTTCATTTGCATAGTCGACTCCCCGATCCACAGTCTGATGGTGCTGCAGCTGTCTTTCTGCACAGACATTGAAAACCCCCTCTTCTTCTGTGAAGTTGTCAGGTCATCAAGCTCGCCTGTTCGGGTACCCTCCCTCATCAATAATATCCTGATATATTCTGCAATGAGCATATTGGGTGGTATTCCACTGTTTGGAGTCATTTTTTCTTATACTCAGATAATCTCCTCTGTTTTGAAAATGCCATCATTGGGCAGAAAGTTCAAAGCTTTTTTCCACCTGTGGGTCCCACCTCTCAGTTGTTTCCTTGTTCTATGGGACAAGTTTGGCAGCGTGAATTACTTCTGCAGTTTGTGACTCTTCAAGAAAGACTGCAATGGCTTCAATGACGTACACTGTGGTCAGTCCCATAATGAATCTCTTCATCGACAGTCTGAGGAACAGGGACATGAAAGAGGCCCTGAGGAAGCTCACTGGCAGGACACCTTCTCTTCTCTAATTGTGTCATTTGATTTGAACTGGGGTTTCAGAATGAGTCAAAGTGACAGAAATGCTGGGTTAGCCACAATGCCTGACTTTATAATCCCTAAATTCTTCTAGAGTGATGAGCTAGCTTAACTGGTAAGTTCATTTTAAATTGGCTGTTCATCTTTACTCACTGTTTGTATAGCTCTGTGATTTTAGAAAAATGAGTTCCATTCTCTAAGCTCAGTTTCTCTTTTTGTAATCCATGGAGTCTGAATCTGAGGCAAGGGTTGTAATGATTTTGTTGGAACGTTCTCAGATGAATAATGCAAAAAGTTGGATAGGTCTAGGAAAGGATCCCAACAAGGCTGT
>NW_007740483.1:8812-10813 GCF_000696425.1 Galeopterus variegatus | reverse complement strand
TAGCTCTGTGATTTTAGAAAAATGAGTTCCATTCTCTAAGCTCAGTTTCTCTTTTTGTAATTCATGGAGTCTGAATCTGAGGCAAGGGTTGTAATGATTTTGTTGGAATGTTCTCAGATGAATAATGCAAAAAGTTGGATAGGTCTAGGAAAGGATCCCAACAAGGCTGTGGTCACAGCAAAGAGTAAATTCTGGCTCATTCCATGGTTATGACCATGTGAATTACACTCCAGAGTTAAGCTATCATGAGACATGAGAGATGATCTTTAACACTGTTCAGTAGTTCTCAAGACCGGTCACTTGTAAACTGTGTCTGTCCAGGGCAATCTCAGTATCCATTACACTCAGTTTTGCCATCTAAAAATTTTCTATAATTAGGTCATCTCAGTGGGTTTGAGATTGTTGGGAAACATTTTATGTTTATCAGTTAGGAAGGCTTTGTTTCTAACAAGAGAAAGAAACTATATTTAATTGTTCACAAATAATAAAGATAATTATCTTTTATGCAATGTCTTCAGAAATAGGATATGTAGAGGAAAACTTATTTCCTCTTCCATGGGGAGATTTTATCCAAGTGTGATTCCCCTCATGGACCCACATTGCTGCTGGGATGTAGGCACTGTATACATGTGAGGTATAGAGGCAGAAATCGGGCTCTCCTTCCCTAGGTCTATTGATAGTTAATATCACACAAATTCATCCAGAAGATTGGCCCTCCAATCTCATTACTGAGAATTTGGTTATATGCCCCTTTATTAATCTAACTCATGGTGTAGGGAAAATTATCACAATATCAGCCTTAGACTGACCATATGCAGTATAATTCCTGTTGGGAGTTCACTCCCATAAACACTATCAACACTCAGTACAATTCCTGGTACCTAATAAGTACTCAATAAAATTTAAGTAGTATCATTGGGTTCCATATCTTGCCTATATTTATAATCTTGAAAATCTATGGTCTTTGGTATCTTTATTACTTACTTCAGCAATTAGATTTGTTTCCTTTTATTGTGAAATTTATCAGCTGTCCTTTCCAGTCTGAGTAATGTTAAAAATAATAATTATTAGTTGGGCGGGGCAAAGTTAATTATCTTTTGGAACCTCATTTACTTTGACATTTTCTCATTGATTTATTTGTAAGAATGTGTCTGAGCTTCACTTTTTTCAGTTATCTTATCCTGCTGTGTTTTTTACTCCTCTCTAATGGAGTTCATATAGAGAATCATAAGTGGATAAAATTAATTTTATGATTGAAGTCTTATAGGATTGATTGCAGTCTAGGATTCCCTTGCAAAAGTTCTTAATGTATCTGTATAGGAAGGTTATTCTATGGAAAACTGCTTTACTTTGAGAAGAGATGTTGTGTCTAAGACAAGACAGGAGAAAAGGGAGTTTGGCAAGATTAAAGATCTCACCTTTTACAGAAGCTCAAAAAGGTGGGGCCATCAGATAGAATTGTCTCTGTGGATGAGGGATTAAAACAGCAGAGGTCTCAAAGCAAAATGAAAGCATTGGTTGAAAAACCTTCCATTGTGCTCATCATTGGAGGTTGAGAGGGTAGCAGTATTTTTAGCACCACTCCTAGGAAACAGCTCCCTGCCTGGCATCCAAGGTGTCTTCTAGAGCAGAGCTTCTTCCATTGATGTCTATGGAACCCCTGCAGAGATAAATCACCTGAGAGCTTTGCCCATATCCTCACCCAAGAAATAATGACTTTGAATCTCTCGAGAGATATGTGAGTGATGAGCATTATTTGTGAGTATTTTGTGAGATTCTGATGACCTCCAAAGTGATATCCACGACTTTCATATTAGAATATCATTGGAGAATGTATTTTGAATTTGTAATAATGGAAGTCATTTCCTCAATTTTATTTGGAAATTAACATATGCAAAGTGGTCCATAAGACCTACCTGTAATTTTGAAATAAAAATAAAATAATGAAAACAGATGAACTAATTCAGGGGTTAAAAGTAAATCAATGTCATCAGCACAGGA
>NW_007740483.1:8216-8601 GCF_000696425.1 Galeopterus variegatus | reverse complement strand
ATAATGAAAACAGATGAACTAATTCAGGGGTTAAAAGTAAATCAATGTCATCAGCACAGGATCTACCTGAAGGGTCTGCCACTCACATCGCCCTGTCCTCTCTCAGCAGCAAACTCTATCCTGAAATCTGTATTTATCATTTTGTATGATGTTCTTTTAGGTTGAATTCTATAAAATTGCCATATGACACTGGCAATAGGATTAAATGTCGCCAAATCATGCTTGTATGTGTTACTGTCCAATTTCTAATTTTCTCTTCTCAAATTTGTGCAAAGTGTAATCTTAGCACATGAATTTTCTACCATTATTGTTTTCTCAGTATTGCACTTTTAGCATTCAATCACGTTGTTGGGTGTAGCCATAATTAATTTATTTCCAATATTAT
>NW_007740483.1:6482-7082 GCF_000696425.1 Galeopterus variegatus | reverse complement strand
GGGTTTTTTTCTGTATGTTTTACTATTTACCCCCTTACTTCCTCTATTACTGCTTTATTTTGTGTCTTACTGATTTTTTGTAGTAAACCTTTTACATTTTTCTTCTTTCCTTTTCTGCATATATTAGAAATTTTCTTTACATGGGCATTACATTGAGCATTCTCAATTTATAATATAGATCAAATTGACAGCACTTTAACTTCAATTACATGTGAAAACTTTGCTCTAATACAGAATTTATGTCCTCCCCCTATATGTTATTAACTCAATATAAATCTTTAGGTTTTGCTCCTCAATAAGATAGTTTTATAAATTTTTATGTGTTTGTCTTTTAAATCCTATAGAACATAAAAGTGGAGTCACAAATTAAAAATACAACAACAGTGGCTTTTTATTTGTTAATCATTTATCTTATCAGAAGTAGTTATTTTTTCATTCAGGCTTGAGTTCTGTCTAATGTTGTTTCTTTGCAACCTGAAGGACTCCCTTTACCAAGCTTTGTAGAGCAGACTTAGTGATAATGAACTCCCCTCAGCTTTTGTTTGTCTTAGAAAGACTTACTTATCTCTCAGTTGCTTGAAGAACACCTTTGGAATATAT
>NW_007740483.1:2604-6107 GCF_000696425.1 Galeopterus variegatus | reverse complement strand
CTCCCTTTACCAAGCTTTGTAGAGCAGACTTAGTGATAATGAACTCCCCTCAGCTTTTGTTTATCTTAGAAAGACTTACTTATCTCTCAGTTTCTTGAAGAAAAACTTTGGAATATACGAAATTCTTGGTTGAGAATTCTTTTGTTTCAGCATTCTAAATTTGTCATTACAGTAGTTTCTTTTCTCCATAATTCTGAAGAGAAAGGCAATGTTAATCTTACTGAGGATCCTTTGTAGGTGATAAGTCTCTTCTCTCTTGCTGATTTCAAGATTCTCCCTTTGTCTTTATCTTTGGCAGTTTGATGATAAATCCTTGGTGAGAGTGTCTTTGAGTTTATACTACTTGTAAGTCTTTTTATTTTTTATAGAAATACACCATCTCTTTTTTTTACTTGTTTTCACTTCTCAGTATACATTATAGTTGATTTTTGTGACTCATTCCTCTTCCCCCTCCCCCCATCCTCCCCCACCCACATCATATCTCTTCACTTCTCTTAACAATTTGAATGAATTGTTGTGTCTTCTTCACCACCTACCACCCTTTATTTGTTTGTGTCTATTTATTTGTTTATTTGTAGCTCCCACAAATAAGTGAGAACATGTGGTATTTCTCTTCTGTGCTTGTCTTTTTTTTTATTATTTTTATTTTGTCAATATACAATGTAGTTGATTATTGTGTCCCATCACCGAAACCTCCCTCCCTCCTCCCTCTCCCCCCTCCCACCCAGGTGTGTCTCCTCCATTTTCTTGTTGTAAGAACTTCAAAAAAATAATTGTGGTTGTTATATCTTCCTCTCCCCCGCCCCGGTTTTTTGTACACTCAGCTATAAAATTCTGTGCTTGTCTTATTTCACTTAATATAATTATCTCTAAGTTCATCCGTGTAGTTGCAAATGGCAGTATTTTACTATTGTTTACAGCAGAGTAGAATTCCATTGTGTAGATATATCACACTTTTCTTAGCCACTCATCTGATGATGGATATTTGGTCTGGTTCCAACTCTTGGCTACTGTAAATAGAGCTGCAAGAAACTTTGAAGTACAGGTATCCCTTTGGCATGATGACTTCCATTCTTCTGGGTATATTCCCAGCAGTGGAATAGCTGGGTCATATGGTAGATCTATCTGTAATTGTTTGAGGAACCTCCATACAATTTTCCATAAATGCTGCACCAGTTTTTGTCATCCACCAACAGTGTATGACCGTTCCTTTTTCTCCATAACCTCACCAGCATGTATCATTCTGTCTCTTGGATATTAGCTATCATCATGCTGAAGGGGTACCTGCACTACCATGTTTATTGCAGCACTATTTACAATAGCCAAGAGTTAGATCCAGCCCAAATGTCTATCATCAGATGAGTGGATAAGGAAACTGTGGTATATCTACATAATGGAATACTACTCTGCTATAAAAAGGAATGAAATACTTCCATTTGCAAGAACGTGGATGGACTTAGAGAAAATTATATTGAGTGAACCGAGTCTGGCACAGAAAGGGAAATACCATGTGTTCTCACTTATTGGTGGGAGCTAAAATAAATAAATAAATAAGTATACAAACAAATAATGGGTGAGGGGGGAGAAGACACAACAATCACAACAATTCCTTGAACTTAAGACAAGTGAACAGGTATGACATAGTGGGGGATAGGGGAGAGAGGGATGGAACAAAGAAGAACAGGTAAAGGTACATGAAAATCAACTACAATGTATACTGAGAAGTTAAAATAAAAACAAATAAATAAATACATAAAAATAAAAGAAATAAATATAGTTTTTCTCTCTAATTAGAAACAAGGGCTTAGGGCTGACCCCGTGGCGCACTCGGGAGAGTGCAGCGCTGGGAGCACAGAGACGCTCCCGCTGTGGGTTCAGATCCTATATAGGAATGGCCGGTGCCCTCACTGGCTGAGCACGGTGCGGGCAACACCACACCAAGGGTTGTGATCCCCTTACCGGTCACAAAAAAGACAAAAAAATAAAAAATAAAAAAAGAAACAAAAAAGAAACAAGGGCTTATTCACTGATCAAGATAAAATGTTCCACAACAATCTCAAACTACTGAGATGATTTAATTAGAGAAATTTTTTAGAGGACAAAACTGAGTGTTATGGATACTGAGATTGCCCTGGACAGACACAGTTTAGAAGTGACCAGTCTTGAGAACTACTGAATTGTATTAAAGATCATCTCTCATGTCTCATGATAGCTTAACTCTGGAGTGCAATTCACATGGTCATAACTATGGAATGAGCCAGAATTTAATCTCTGCTGTGACCACAGCCTTGTTGCGATCCTTTCCTTGAACTTTCCAACTTTACATTATTCTTCTGAGAACATTCCAACAAAATCAGTACAACCCTTGTCTCAGGTTCAGACTCCAAGGATTCCAACCAGAGAAACTGAGCTTAGAGAATAGAACTCAGTTTTGTAAAATCACAGAGCTATCCAAAGAGCGAGTGAAGATCAACAGCCAATTTAAAAGGAACTCACCAGTTAAGCTATCTATCTGGTCACTCTGGAAGATCTTAGGACTGTACAGTTGGCCATTGTGGTTAACCGAGCATTTCTGTCTCTTTGACACTTTCTGAAACCCCAGCCCAGAGCAGATGACACAATTAGAGAAAAGAAGGTGTCCTGCCAATGAGCTTCCTCAGGGCTTCCTTCATGTCCCTGTTCCTCAGACTGTAGATGAAGGGGTTCATTATGGGAGTGACCACAGTGTACATCATTGAAGCCACTGCAGTCTTTCTTGAAGAGTCACAAACTGCAGAACTAATTCACTCTGCCAAACTTGTCCCATAGAACAAGGAAACAACTGAGAGGTGGGACCCATGGGTAAAAAAAAGCTTTGAACTTTCTGGCCAATGATGGCCACCTCCATGAGAAAGAATTTTGCAACACCTGTTTGGTTTTTGGTTTCCATGCTGTTGATGAATCTGATGGAAGAGATGGGGTGCCAGGACAATCCAATATGTGTTTTCTAGGCCAGCAGGAGCAATAACATCAGAAAGGCCAACACCATGGTAAAGAGGGTTGGCTTGTAATAGAGAAAAATTAAAGAAAGGTTGTCTTCTGTTTGCATATTATTTTGTTACTTTCAAAAAACTTGGATTTTGTACAGTGAACTGTCAATAATAGTTAGTTCTAGAAAAGGTTAAGGGGTCATCATTTAAAAAGTAGACTGTCCATGCTGTTCTGATTACTTAAAATATTTGGTAATTTTTAAGAGAAACACACAGACTAGGGAGGCAGATTAAAGATTCTGTCTGGCTCCCCAGAGACATCAGACCCAGGACATAGAGATGATACAAATGTGTGTCAAGAACCAGGAATGGGAAGATAGGTGAAGTTAACAAACTTTCTGCCCTCCACAACCACTGGGTTGCTGGTAAATGTCAGAGAATTTTATAACCAGCAAGAACCCATTCCTGGTTCTTGACACACATTTGTATCATCTCTATGTCCTGGGTCTGATGTCTCTGGGGAGCCAGACAGAA
>NW_007740483.1:0-2217 GCF_000696425.1 Galeopterus variegatus | reverse complement strand
CAGGAATGGGTTCTTGCTGGTTATAAAATTCTCTGACATTTACCAGCAACCCAGTGGTTGTGGAGGGCAGAAAGTTTGTTAACTTCACTTATCTTCCCATTCCTGGTTCTTGACACACATTTGTATCATCTCTATGTCCTGGGTTTGATGTCTCTGGGGAGCCAGACAGAACCTTCAAGCTGCTTCCCTAGTTTGTGTGTTTCTCTTAAAAATTACCAAATATTTTAGAACAGCATAGACAGTCTATTTTGTAAATGTCAGAGAAATTTATAACAGTCCTTCTGTTTTAGAAAAGTCAGATTTCTACTAAAGAGTACAATGGTCCTGGCCATTGTAGAGACTGAGCCTGAGATTAGTAGATGAGAGGTGCTTCAGTATTGGTGCAAAGGTACAAAGGACAGACAGTTAGACAAGAGACCCATGGGGACTTGATACTAATGACCCGATAGACATCCTCATGGTCAGCTTCCCCCAGATGAAATTGCTGTAAAACACCTGCCTTCATTTGCAAACATGAATTAAGGGACTTTAGATTACCTGGGTGGAGTCACAATGGAATAATGCTTGACATCTTTTAGTGTATCATGTGAAAGATCTGTCATCAGAGAAGAGTTATTGAGTGAGTCACTGGAATCCTGTCCAAGAGGGGTCATCTCTGGGAGGATCCTCTGTCCTGCTGTTTATTTGCTAGAGAACTGATAAACGAGGTAGTCAGAGGCATATTGTCATTTCTGGATCCCTCAAGGCTGATTTCCAAAGTTCCTCATTAGCCAAGCAATTTTATTGTCAATGTGATCTCAGGGCACTGTAAATTTTAAAGACCAGGACTCTACAATGATGGAAGCCAGGATGGCTGCATCCCTGACCCTGTGAGGCCAGGTGTACACTGTCTCCTTTTCCCCATCTGTGCCTGCTCATCCCCATTTCACACACCTTGCACAGGTGCACACACATCTTCTCTAATTGTATTTGAGTCTTCTTAGGAGTGAACAATGACATTACTATCTAATTAATTATGCTAATTTTAGGTGTAAAAATATAGCTTATATGTGTAGATATAAATATGTTTTTAATGTATAGCTATTTTAAAAATTATTATTATTGTTATTTATATTGTACATATTTGTGGGGTATGGAGTGTTTTTAATTAATTTTTTAATTGACATGTATTGAATGTACCTATTTATGGGGTAGAGAGTTATATGTCAGTACATGATACAGTGTTTGATAATCAAATCAGGGTAGTCAGATTATAATTAGAGCTAGACAGAGTGATATTTGGATATACAAGGCATGATGTTCAAATCGCTGCAGTTTGCATATCTATTATCACAAATATCGATCATTTGTTTGTGTCACGAACATTTGAACTCTCTTCTAACCATTATAATTTATGCAATAAATTATTATTTATCGAAGCCTAGCAGTGCTCTGGGCTCATCCATGTTGCCGAAAATGACAGAATTTTATTCTTTTTCTTATGACTAATTTCATTATGTATATATTCCATATCTTATCCATTTTGTCCAATTTATCCATTCAACTATTGACAGACCCTTAAGTTGATTCCATAACTTGCCTGTTGCAAATAATGCTGCAATAAACATGGGAGTGTGGATATCTCTTTGACATACAAATATTCCTTCTTTTGTATCCAGTAATGGGATTTCTAGATAATATGGCATTTCTGTTTTCATTTTTATGAGTAATTTGAGGAACCTACATAGTGTTTTCCATAATGGCTATATTAATTTACATCACTGTATTTTTGTTGTTGATCTTTTTTTTTTTTTTTTTTTACTTTTTATTGTATATATTGAAGGTGGTCAATATGATGTTTTGATATACATACACAGAGTGAAATGATTACTACAGTCAAGCAAATTAACATATCTATACCCTCACATAGTTACCTTGTATGTGGGTGAGGTAAGAACTCCTCAAATCTACTATCCTAGAAAATTTCCAGTTTATGATATAATATTTTAACTATGGCCATCTTGCTTTATATTATACCTCTAGACTTTATCTACATAACTGCAACTTTGTAGACTTTGATAAACACCACCCCATTCCAGCACCACTGCAATATCTGATAACCAAAGTTCTGCACATTCAACATTAGATTCCGCATATAAATGAGACCATGCAGTATTTTTCTTTCTGTGACTGGCTTATTTTATTTAGCACAATTGTCCTCCAGGTTCATCCACGTTG
>NW_007740482.1:29087-29876 GCF_000696425.1 Galeopterus variegatus | reverse complement strand
AAAAAAAAATCAAAGAAGTCTTCAAACAAATAAAAAATCTGATAGTCAATAGGAGATGACTGCAAATACTGATGATTCTATTACAAAAAATATTAGCTTATTATTCATTAAGAATTAAATTGTCAAGAATTTAATTTAAGATTTGCCCTCTACTCTAAACCTTTATTATATGGCAAATATCTGTGAGACTTTCTATGTTTTGCATCAAGAATTCTATTTGGGTTTCTTTTTTCCTGCTTTCACTTTATTACAGTGCCTATAATTTTCTATGAATAATTTATATTTAATATTGATATATATTTTTTAGTCTGTACCAGGAGTTCCCCAACTTGTCTGCAAATTGAAACACATATAAAGCTTCAAAAAATTCTCTTGTCTGTGCCCCAAATCTGGAGATTCTAATTTAATTGTTCTGGGCTTTGAAATTTTAAAAAATCAACAAGGTGGGATTGATTTTTTGATTTCTTTTGTTTCTAGTGTATAGAAACACTACTGATTTTTATATGTTGATTTTGTATCCTGCAACTTTATTGAATTTGTTTGTCAGTTCTAAGAGTACTTTTCATGGAATCTTTAGGATTTTCTATAAAGAAGTTCATGTCATCTGCAAGCAGAGACAATGCACTTCCTTTTTTGATTTGTATGCCCTTTATCTCTCTCTCTGCTTAATTGCTCTAGCTAGGACTTCCAGTACTATGTTGATAGAAGTGCTGAGTACGGGCATCTTCTCTTGCTCCTGATCTTAAAGAGATAAAGCTTTTAACTTTTCACAATTAAGTATAATGTTAG
>NW_007740482.1:26764-27395 GCF_000696425.1 Galeopterus variegatus | reverse complement strand
CAACAGTGTAGGAGTGCTCCCTTCTCTCCACACCCTCACCAGCATTTGTTATTCACCATCTCTTTGATTGTAGCCAGTCTGACTAGGGTGAGGTGGTATCTCAATTTAGTTTTAATTTGTGTTTCTCTGATAACTAGTGATGTTGAGCATTTTTTTCATGTACCTGTTGGCCATCTGTATGTCTTCCTTTGAAAAATGTCTTTTCAGCTCCTTTGCCCATTTTTTAATTTGGTTATTTGTTTTTTTACTATATCTTGTTGAGTTTCTTGTATATTCTGGATATTAGTCCCTTGTTGGATGCATAGTTAACAAAAATTTTCTCCCACTCTGTAGATTGTCATTTCACTCGGTTGATTGTTTCCTTTGCTGTGCAGAAGCTTTTTAGTTTGATATAGTCCCACTTGTTTATTTTTTCTTTTGTTGCTTGTGCTTTTGGGCTCATGTTCATAAAGTCTATTACCAAACCTAGTTGCTGAAGTTTTTCACCTATATTTTCCCTCAGTAATTTTACAGTTTGGGGTCTTACACTTAAGTCTTTAACCATCTTGAGTAATTTTAGTGTATGATGATAGGTGCATATCTAGTTTCATTCTTCTGCATATGTATAACCAGTTTTCTCAGCTCCACTTGT
>NW_007740482.1:24814-26056 GCF_000696425.1 Galeopterus variegatus | reverse complement strand
TTCTGTAGCGATATGCTTTGATTCCTTTCTCTTTATCTTTTGTAAATCTCCTATAGATTTTTACTTTGTGTTTACCTTGAAGTTTACATAAAATATATTGTAGTTATAACAGGCTATTTAAGCTGATAACAAGTTAAGTTCAATCATAAAAGCTACAGTTTTACTTTCCCCACCCATGTTCTGTTTTCAATATAGCACAATTCATATCTTTTTATATTGTGTATCCATTAACCAATTATTGTAGATGTAATAGTTTTTAATAGTTTTGTCCTTTAACCTCTACACTAGAGATGTAAGTTATTTACATGCTACCATTACAGTTTCAGAGTATTCTGAATTTAACTATGTTTTTTTCTTTTACTAGTGACTCAAATTTTTTTTTATGTTTTCAGGTTCCTAAACAGTGTGCTTTCGTTTCAGCTTGTAGAGCTCCCTTTAGATTTTCTTGTAAGAGAGATCAGGTAGTTTGAACTCCCTAAGCTTTTGTTTCTAGGAAAGTATCTCTCCTTCATTTCTGAAAGACATCTTTGCTGAGTAAAGTATTTGTGGATGGCAGTTTTATTGTTTTATTATTTTCTGCACTTTGAATATATCATCCCACTCTCCCCTAGCCTTTAAAGATTCTGCTGAGAAATCTGCTATTAGCCTAATGGATGTTTCCTGTATGTGAGGATCTTTTTTTTTTTTTTCCCCTTGCTGCTTTCAATAGTCTCTCTCTCTTTGAATTTTAATGGTTTGATTATAATATGTTTTGGTGTAGTTTTCTTTTTCTTTTTTTTTTATTTTATCAATGTACAATGTAGTTGATTTTCATGTCCCTTTACCAGTTCCTCCTTCCTTTTAATTGAATCTTATTAGAGATTTTTGGACTTCCTGTTCCAGTATATTTATATCTTTTTCTAGATTTGAAAAGTTTTTAACTGTTTCTTTAAATAAGATTTCTGTCCTATACTTTCCCATTTTAGACTTCTATGATATATTTGTTAGCTCTCTTGTTGCTAAATCCCACAAGCTTTCTTAATTTTAAAAAAAAAAAATTTCTCCTTGGATGACATGTTTTTGAATTCACAGGTTCTTTTGTCTGCTTGATAACTTCTGCTGTTGTTGCTGTCTATTGCATTTTTTTCATTTCATTTATTGTGTTCTTCACCTTCAGATTTGGTTTTTTTTTATGTATATAGTTTTATTCTCTCTGCTAAAATTCTCTTTTAGTGCATTTGTGTTTTTCTATTATTATTTTCT
>NW_007740482.1:5528-24118 GCF_000696425.1 Galeopterus variegatus | reverse complement strand
TAAAATAATCACAGTCATGTGCCATGTAATGACATTTCAGTCAATGATAAACTACATATACCACACTCATCCCGTATGATTATATTGAACCTGAAAATTTTCTATTGCCTAGTGACACTGTAGCCATTGTAATGCCATAATACAAGGCATTACTCATGTAGACTAATAGGTTATATCATATAGCCTGGGTATATAACAGGCTGTACCATCTAGGTTTGTGTAAGTACACTCTACGGGGTTCACACAACAGCAAAATCACTTGATGATGCATTTCTCAGAACATATCCCCATTGCTAAACAAGGTATGATTGTACTTTGAATTCTTTGTCAGGCAATTTGTAAATCACCATTTTTTTCACATCAGTTACTGAGAAATCATTGTGTTCCTTTGGTACTAATATGTTTTCTTGGTTTTTCATGCTTCTTTTTATCTTGCGTTATGTCATTTGACAGAGCAGTCACATTTTTGAGACTTTGTGGCTGCTTTTGGTGGGGAAAGACCTTCCCCTTTGGGTGGGTACAAGGGCACCAACTAGGTAAAATGTGGCTCTTTTGGCTCCAGTGAGGGAACAATGGCATGGTCTCTATGCAGCCCTGTCATTTGTGATTGACATTAGCAAATATTTCAGAGACCCTCAGCAGCCAAGGCTGTAGATGTCTTCAATGGTGGTTACGGCTCTTGAAGTTTTCAATGACAAAGGTTTCTGGGGTCGTCCCAACCTATTTTTCTCCAATCAGGGAAGTCATAGCCAAGAGGATCCCCCTTAGCAGAAGGTTTGGCTTGAAGACATGATTGCATCAGTGTCTAATGCACAGCCCCTGTGGTGGGCCCCAGAATTGGAGTTTGAAGCATGGGCATGCATGAAGGGACCACTACTCTGGAGTCTGGCACAGCACTGGTATTAGTGCCTGGGTGCTGACATCCACTCTGCTGTGTTAATAATTGCATGTGTGGTACAGGAGTTTGTGGAGTAGTTAGGGAGCTGAAGCCTGAAGCTCAAGTGTGCATAGAGTGACAGGAACTTCAGGCCGATGGTACAGACTAGCCTGGAACAGCAATTTTGCCAAGACTGAGGGTGGGCAAAACAGTGCAGTGACGAATCTGGAGTCTGAAACACTGGCAAGCACAGAGCAGTCACACAGCTGAGGTCTGGAGTGTGGGCATGGTTGGAGTGGCTGTGGCTCCATGTTTAGGGGTGCCCACAGGGTTTGGAGGGGTGGCAACTCTGGCCCCAGATTGGCACAAGAGTGGTTGTTCCTTGGGGGGGGAGGGGTGCAACCACATCTTCCTCTCCAGGGATCCATGGGCAGGGACAGGGATGACTGTTGATTACCTTAATGGCAAAACAATGCCAATGTTCTCTGCACAACAGGCCCCTGGAGACCATGGGGACACAAGCCATATGGCTGGTACTGATAGTCCCAGCTCATCTTTGTTCCTAGCCATCTTTACATCCCAGGTATGCTGCTCTCCTCAGCAATACTTTCAGTGTGGTTATTCTTATTTGTATTTATTTATTTATTTTTTCCAGTGTGATGCTGCAGATTCTTAACGGGCCATTGAGCTTTCTCAAGACAATTTTTGTTCATGCATACTACCTAGTTTTGTTTCTTTTTGGAGGGTAAAGAATGTTATTTCCTACTCAGCCATCTTGTTGATGTTTTTCCTTGTAAAATATTTTTAATGTAATTTGTGACTTTATCATTAACCCATGAAATATAATGAAGTATGTTGTCAAATGTGAAGTGTTAAAACTCCACAGAGATTTTTCCATTATCTTTCTGTTGTTAAATTCTAGTTTAATTATATTATGGTCAGAAAACATAATTTAAAGGCCGCCCCGTGGCTCACTTGGGAGAGCATGGTGCTGATAATACCAAGTCAAGGGTTAAGATCCCCTTACCAGTCATCTCTTTAAAAAAAAAAAAAAAGAAAAGGAAAACATAATTTATATGATTTTAATTTTCTTAAATTTGTTAACGGTTTTGTGTGTGCGCGTTGTTGTTTTGAACATGTATGTGTTTTCCCCCATGATATGAACTGTCTTGGCAAATGTTCTGTTTATTCCATGTGTTCTTCTTCAAAAGAATGTCTCTTCTTATGTTGCTTGGTGAAACATTATATAAATGTCAAGTAGAACAAATTACTTCATAGTGAGTTTCAGTTCTATACTGATGATGATTTTTCTCTCTACTGGTTCTATCTATTATTGAGACAGATTTGCTGAAGTGTTCAACTGTAATTTGTCTGCCTTTTCTTTAATTCTGTTAGATTTTGCGTTATGTTTTCTGAAACTCTGCTGTTTGGTATAGACATTTCTAATTGCTATGTCTTATTGTTGAGATGTCCTGTCCTTATAAAACATACCTTCTTATCTCTGGTACTATTTTTGCTCTTAGCTTTATTTTGTCTCATATTAATTTAGTTACTACTGCTTTCTTTTGATTATTGTTTGCATATTTTTTAATCCTTCTACTTTTCACCTATATATGCCATTCTTTTTGACAGGAGTTCCTTGAAGACTGTATAAAATTGAATTTTGAGTTTTGGGGGGTTTTTAAAACTATTATGATGGTTAATTTTATCTGTTAACTTGACTGCCCACAGACTGCCAAGACAGGCAAGACATTATTCTGGGTGTATCTGTGAGGGTATTGCTAGTTGAGTTTAACATTTGAATTAGTAGACTGAGTATAGCAGATTGTCCTCCCTAATGTGGGTGGGTTGCTTCCAATCAGTTGAAAAGCTGAATGAAACAAAAAGGCCAAGTGACTCAAACTGAAACACTGGCTCCTCCTAGGTTTCAAGCCTGCTGTCTCTTAGAATGGAACAACACCCTTGGCTCTCCATGAGCTCTAGCTTGTTGACTGCACATATTGGGACTTGCCACCCTCTATAACTGTGTGAGTCAATTCTTATCCTAATTCTCTCTCTCTTGCTTATGTGTGTGTATAGATAGATAGATAGATACACAAATACACGTCTCCTATCATTTCTATTTCTCCAAAAAACCCCAAATAATGCAGATTTTGGTACCAAGAAAGTTTCTTAGAAGAATATAATTTTATTTATGAATTTTCCAAATGTGTCTCGGGTTTCTGTGATTGACTCTTTAATCTGATTAGATATAAAGATGCTAACTACTATATTTCCAGTAGTAAAGAAGTCCGATAGCCCATGGTGTGATCTGGTAATAATTATGTACATAACTATCACTATTAGATACTATTAATCAACCACTTATAAGAAGCAAAGATTTGGCTAACTGTCTATATAATTTTTAAAAACTTTTTTGGCAAACTAACAAATATAATGAAGTTGGGTAGTTGCTTTTAATATCACTGAACGAAATGAAGAAAGAAAAGGATGAGATCAGAGTTTTAAGTTCTCACCTCAGATACTGCATAAGTTATCTGAAAGCTTGTGTGTATTTAACCTGAAGAGATTCTTGTTTTCTGTAGCCTCAAGGATAGAACTGCTGCGAATCTAACTAAGAATCTCATCTTGCGATGGGATGAAGTTGAACGCAAGTTGAACCCCCAGCCTCATTCGATTGTCTGCTGTTAAAGCAAAGGCATTGATTGGGAAGAAATTGAATCCTAAAAGTTGGCATGAAGACATATGGAAAGACCCTAATGAAGCTGGGGACGTTAAGCCCCTAAATTCTGGTGAGTTTTCTTTGCCAGTGCAAGAGGTCCCTCCACCCACAGTGGAAGCAGCTTCCCCACTTCCAGTGAGGGTGGTCTCACCACCTCTGACTGAGGGATCAACCATGCATTACCTAAGGAAACTGTGATGGCCTCCCCTGATTCAGTTGCTATGCATGACAATGCAGAGTCTGCTCAATACTCACCCCCAAACCCGTCTTTGCTTCTGTACCTAAAATTACAATCAAGTCCTAGAGGCCTCTAAAGATGAGGTACAAAGTGTGAACCATGAGGAGGTATGTTACACTCCAAAAGAACTTCTTGCAATTTCTAATTTATACAGACAGAATCTGGGGAACATGTGTGGGAAAGGATACGATATTATGGGCATGGGATAACAAAAGAAGAATATAAAGTTAGATTCAGGCTGAATTTGTTGATATGTGCACCGTAAGCAGTGATTCTTTATTTAACGTTCTCTATTTAATGTTGTTTAGCTGAAACATGAACCAAAAAGTGGCCCAGAGTTAACAAACTGGCCTGCCTTGTTAATCTACATTAAATATGTAGAGGAAAGAATTCAAAGGCCCAAGGAGATTGGAATGTTTAAGTGGATTTGTCATTTAATATCTACTTACCCACTCTGGGAGGTCCAGAGGACACACCTTTCACCATGACTAAGAAATAAATTTGTGAGGGGAATTTCCAGTATCTTTGAGAGTTCTGGGATTGTTCTTCTCTGTAAGCAAAACCTTACATTGGGAACTTCAGTCACTGAGTCAGAAAACCTACATGCAGTGGGACTAATTAGGGGCCAAGTGGCAGCACTCAATTACCAGAGGTGGGTTGATTAAGATAATGGACTACACAGGCAAAGCAATCAGAATAGTCATACCTGTGAATGTATGGCATTGGCTGGATGATCATGGTTTTATAGAAGTAAAGTAGATAGGAAGCCTACTAAATTCGTACTTGATTTGCATAAGCAGAAAGGTTCTAGGTCTAGTGAACAAAAGTCTAATCTGAATCATAAAAACAGAGGCAGCCCCATTAATCAATTTTCAAAATTTAGCCAGTTAACAGATCCAGAACTCTTGAATAAAGGGATGGCCAAGTTCCTTTGAAGAAAGACCCTGGTAGGACAGGTAGACTTTCACCATGGTGAGTGTACCTTGGAGAAAGGAAATTATCAGACCTTTCAGGGACTACTGTATACTGACTCTGAACTAATACTAATTCCAGGAGGCTGAAAATGTCACTGTGATCCACCAGTGAGAGCAGGGGCTTATAGAGGTCAGGCGATTAATGGAGTTTGAGCTCTGGTATGACTCATAGTGGGACCAACTGGGCCCATCCTGTGGTTATTTCCCCTGTCCCAGAATGCATAATTGCAATAGACATACTCAGAATCTGGCAGAATGCCCAAATTAGTTCCCTGACCTGTGGAGTGAAGGCTATTATGATGGGAAAGGCCAAGTGGAAGCTGCTAGAGTGGTTTCTACCTAGAAAACTAGTGGTCCAAAAGCAATACTGCATCCCTGGAAGCATTGCAGAGATTAGTACCACTATCAAAGACTTGAAGGATTCCCACCACATATTCATTCAACTCACATCTATGACTTTGGCAGAAGACAGATGCATCCTGGTGAATGACAATAGATTATTATAAACTTAACCAGGTGGGGACTACACTTGCAGCTGCTGTAACAGATGTGGTTTTGTTGTTTCAGAAAACTAATATATCCCTTAGTACTAGTATTCAGCTATTGATCTGGCCAATGCTTCTTTTTCCCTCACCTATCACTAAAGACCACCAGAAGCAGTTTGCTTTCAGCTGGCGAGAACAGCAAAACACTGTCACTGTCCTGCCTCAAGGGTATGTCAACTCTCCATGTCCTAATTTAGTTCATAGGGATCTTGATCATCTTTTACTTCTACAAGACAATACACTGGCCCATCACATTGAAGAAATTATGCTGATTGGTCCTGGTGAGAAAGAAGTAACAGTTATTCTAGGCTTATCGGTAAGACATTTGCATGTCAGAGGGTGGAAAATAAATCTGACAAAAATTTAGTGGTTTTCTACCACAGTGACATTTCTAGAGGTCCAGTGGTGAGGGGCATGTTGAAATATTCCTTCTAATATGAAGGATAAGGTGTTGTATTCGGCCCCTCCAGCAACCAAAATAAAGGCACAATGCCCAGTGAGTCTCATTGGATTTCAGAGGCAACATATTCCTCATTTGGATGTGTTACTCCAGCCCATTTACTGCATGACCCAAATGCTCCTAGTTTTGAGTGAGGCCCAGAGCAACAGAAGGCTCTGCAACAAGTCTAGGGTACCACCTAAGCTGTCATGGCATTAGGGCCCTATGATCCAGGAGATCCAATGGTACTTGAAATGTCAGTATCAGATAGAGATGTAGTCTTTGGCATGCCCCTCTACATGAATGACAGTGTAGGCCCTTTAAATTTTAGTGCAATGTCTTGCCATCCTCCGGAGATAACTACTTTCATTTTTAGAAACAGTTCTTGGTCTGCTACTGGGCCTTAGTAGAGGATGAATCTTTAACCATAACACGCCAAATTACCATGCAGTCTGAGCTGTCCATCACAAGCTGGGTATTATCTGTCCCAACAAGCCATAATATTGGGAGTGTACGGCAGTGCTCCATCATCAGGATGGAGGTGGTATATATGAGACTGGGGCCAAGCACACCCCCGAACACAGGTTACGTAAAAAGTTGGCCCAAATGTCCATGGTCCCCACTTCTGCTAAACTACCTTGTCTCTTCCAGCCTGCACGTATGCCTTCATGGGGAATTTCCTATGATCAATTGACAGAAAAAAAGAATATCCTGGCCTTGTTTACAGATGGTTCTGCATGATGTTCAGGATCCACAGCAAAATGGACATCTGCAGCACTATAGCCCCTTTCTGGGACATCGCTGAATGACGGCTGTGAAGATAAATCTTCCCACTGGGCAGAACTTCCAGCAGTGCACCTGGTTGTTCACTTTGCTTGAAAGGAGAAGTGGCCAAATATTCTATTATATACCAATTCATGGACTGTGGTCAATGGTTTGGCTGGATGATCAGGACTTGGAAAAACAGGATTGGAAAATTGGTGACAAGAAGAGTTAGGTAAAGTTACATAGATAGAACTCTGTGAATGGGCAAAAAGTAAAGATTTGTATGTCCCATGTGAGTGTTCACCAAATGGTGAGGCCAGTAGAGGAGGATTTTAATAATTAAGTGAATAGGATGACCCATTTTGTGGATACTAGTCAGCCTCTTTCTCCAGCCACCCCTGTCATCACCCAATGAGTTTATAAAAGTAGCCATGATGGCAGAGATGGAGATTATGCATGAGCTCAGCATCATGGGCTTTCCCTCCCCAAAGCCATCCTGATGAGTGTCCAGTCTGCCATCACTGAGTGCCCAATCTGCCATCATCTGAGACCAACACTGAGTCATAAGTAAGACACTGTTCTCTGGGGTGATCAACCAGCTTCCTGGAGACAAGTTGATTACATTGGACAACTTCCATCATTTAAGTGCAGCATTTCGTTCATAGTGAAACAGACACTCTAGATAAAAATTTGTCCTTTCTATATGCAATGCTTCTGCCAAAACTACCACCCATGGACTTGCAGAATGCCTGTCCACCGTCATTTCATTTCACACAGCATTGCTTCTGATGAAGAAACTCGCTTCACAGGAAAATAAGTGTGGTGGGGGGCTCATGCTCATGGATTTCACGGGTCTTGCCATGTTTCCCATGATCCTGAAGCAGCCCGTTTGAAAGAACAATAAAATGGCCTTTTAAAGAATTACAAAACCTTGTAGGGCTGGGCAAGGTATATTAGAAGGTTGTACATGCACTGAATTAGCATCCAATATATGATACTGTATCTCCTATAGGTGGATTTCATGAGTCTAGGAATCAAGGGGTGGAAATGGGAGGGACACTAGTCACCATTACACCGAGTGACTTACTAGCAATTTGTTTTGCTTTCTATTCCCAATACGTTATGCTCTGCTGTCCTAGAGGTCTTAGTCTCACAGGGAGAAATGGTTTTGCCAGGAGACACAACAATTATTTAATTAAACTGGAAGTCCAGACTGCTTTGAGCTTCTCTTGCATCTGAGTCAACAGACCAAGAAGGAGTTATAACATTCTCTAGGCTGGTTAATCCAGGGAATTGGACTACCTCGCCATAGTAAAGGTAAGTAAGCATATGTCTGGAATGGTATGTCTCAGTATTGCCATGTTCTGTGATTAAAGTCAATGGGAAACTACAACAACCCAATGAAGGCACGGTTACTAGTGCCTAGAACCTTCAGGAATGAAGGTTTGGGCCAACCCATCAGGTAAAAAAAAAAAAAACACACAATCAGCTGAGATGCTTGCCGAAGGCAAAGGGAATACAGAAAGTGTAGTAGAAGGTAATTATAAATAACAGCTATGACCATGTGACCAGCTGCAAAACCAAGAGCTGTAATTGTCATGAGTATTTCCTCTTTGTTTTATTATTAATACACATGCATGCACGCACACACACATATATAAATATCTTTGCTTTCTTCCCTCTCTTAATCCTCTATCATGTAAGGTAAGATGTATTGATTTTTTATCATCCTGTTGAATATTCTTATTATTACATCATAGTATCTAAGTTACAGGATATCCAGGAGAACTGTCACTCAGGACTTGATCTCCTCTTCTGGGGAAATAGTGCATTCTCAGTTGAATGCAGAACAGTTGTATCATGGCAGAATTATGACCTTGTTACTGTATTGATTTGGAGATTAAGAAAGATTTAAGGAGATCTGTGTGAGAGCTAGGTTGATGAGGGGTGGACTTCTGATGGTTAATTTTTTGTGCCAACTTGACTGGACCAGGAATACTCAGACATTTGGTAAAACATTGTCCTGGGTGTGTCTCTGAAGGCATTTCTGGATGAGATTAGCATTTGAATTTGAAAACTGAGCAAAGCACATTGTCCTCTCCAGAATGGATAAGCCACATACAATCAGTTGAAGGTTTGCATAGAAAAACATGCTGAATAAGAGGGAACTCTTCCTGACTAAATGTCTCTGGACTGGAACCCTGGTTTACCTCTGTCTCCAGACTCAGACAGAAACATAAACATTGCATTTAAACTGCAATACTGGTTCTTTCCGGGTCTCAGGCCTGCCAGCTTTTGCACTGAAATTACTTCCTGGTTCTCAGGCTTTCATACTTCAGATTAGAACCATACCATAAAATCTCCTGACTTTCCAGCTTGCCTACTTTGGTACCTGCATATATTGGGACTTGTCAGCCTCAATAATTACAGAAGCCAGGTCCCTTAAATAAATAAATAAATAATCTTCCATTGGGTGTTTTTATGGTGAAACTTGACCAATTTGCTCATTTTGACAGTCTCTTTTAATTAAGGTGTTTAAAACATGTATAAATAATGGGTATTGTTATATTTATATTTAGGTCTATTTTTTTTCTATTTTTTCTGCCTATTCCACCTAATTTTCATTCTTCTGTTTCCTTTTTCTTGCATTCTTTTGGATTATGTGAACATTTTTTAGCATTCCATTTCAATTAATCTATTTTGGTTTTGACTATTTCTCATTTTAGAGTGTTTTTAGTGTTTGCTCTAAGTGTTTTAACATACATATAAATCCTTTTTGTATTCTGCCTAGATTCAATACTTTATCCTCACATATGGAACGTATAAATCTTACCCTCCATCACCCAGGTCCTTTTACCCTCCACCCTCTATAGTATATATATATATATATGTTTCTATTACATCCACTACACTAAAATCTTTACCAAGAAATGTTATAAATTTTTTCAATAATCAAACATATTTTCAAGCACTAAAAGGAAAGTATCCTGTTATATTTACTCAAATATTTTCCATTCCCCTTGCTCTTTCTTCATTTCTGATGTATGAAATGTTTGTCTGCTGTCATTTTTCTTCTTGCTGAACAACTTCATTTAGCAATTGTTTTAGAGCAGATTTGATGTCAACACATTCTTTTCATCTGAGAATATTTTTCATCCAAAAATGTCTTTATTTTACCTTCATTCCAAATAATATTTTTACTGAACATAGAATTCTGAGTTGAGAGGGACTGGTTTTTTGTTTGTTTGTTTGTTTGTTTGTTTTCCAGCACTTTAAAAATGCCATTTTTACTTGCATGGTTTCTGAACAGCAATCCACAGTATTCAAATAACACACTACAGATAATGGAGTTTTCTCTGGCTTATTTCAGGTTTAATTTTGTTTTATTTTTTAACTTCAGCAGTGACTATGATGCATATGTGTCTGGGGATGGACTTCTTTGGGTCTATGTATTTGGGGGTTTGCAGAGATTCTTGAATCTGTAAGTTTATGTCTTTCATCAAATGTGGGTAGTTTTAAGCCACTTATATTTATTTTGTTTTTGAGTATAATACTCTCTTCTCTGAAAACTTTAATGACACAAATACTAGACCTTTTATTACTGTCCCACGGACCACTGGGCTTTTTTTAAAAAAATATTTTTCTCTCAGTTGCTCAGATTGGATGATTTTTATTTTCTATGCTCATGTAAACTGACTCTTCTCTGTCACCTTCATTATGCTATTGAGTCCATCTAATGAGCTTTTTATTTTGCATTTTTTTGTTTTTTTAAAAATAAAATTTTAAGTTACAAAAATAAAAAATTGTTTAAGTCTTAAAAAATTTAAATTGAATTCTAAAACTTCCTATTTGGCTTTTTTTAAATGTTTTCCATTTTTATGCTGAGGTTTTCTACTTTTCCATTTGTTTTCAGAATGCTCAGACTTGCTTTTTATACCATTTTTGCATTGGCTGTTTTGAAGTTTTGCCAGATAATTCCAACATGTAATTTTAGCATTGGCCTTTTCTCATGCAATTTGAGGTTTTCCTGGTTCTTCACATGCCAAGTAATATTGGATTGTATTTGGAAATATTGAATATTATGTTATGAGAACTGAGTCTTGTTTACAGTGCTTGGTAAATGCTGACATTTTGTTTTAGCAAGGAATCAACATGGTAAAGTTCAAGCTGCATGTTTTGATGCACCTTTTGTGGACTGTGATCCCAATATTGATTGATTTTTTAAAACCTTTGCAGTTTTGTATGGATCTGTTTATGTACTTGCCACCCAGAGGCCATTCTGGAACTTGAGTCTAGTTTTGTTCTCCAAGTCTTTGGTGTGTTTCTTAGGATTAGATCCATACATACACAACTCAGAGAAGAGTCTGGAAAAGCAATCATGCAGGTTTTATCCATCTTGGACTCATTCTTGAAGTGTAACATATTCACAGGTGTAATATCAGGAGAAGAATGTCATAAAGTAATAAGGTCCTGTGGGAGGACCTACCACAGTCCTAAAATAGTTATTCCATATATTCTGTTTCCGTTTCTTTCATGTATTCAATAGGCAAGATAGGGTGAAGTGTGCTTTCTAAATCTTACTCATTAAAAAAATATTTTAATTAATGCATTTCTAAATTAATGTATTTTATCTCTAGTCTTTCGTAAATTTTCTATATCTCTACTTAAGATGCTCAATTTTTGCTTTAACTCTTTGAACTCATGAAATACAGTTATAATAAGTTTTCATTTCTTTTCCTACTAATTCTGTCATCTGTATCATTGATTAATCTTCTATTGATTTTACTACTCAGTATGGGTCATATTCTCTCAGTTATTTGTACTCTTGGTAATTTTATATTAGGTACCCAACATGAGAAATTTACCTTGTTAGATGCTAAAAATTTTCATATACCTGTAGTGGTTCTTGATCTTTGTCCTGGGTTGCAGTAAGTTATTTGAAAATATTTTGATCCTCTAAGGTTTGCTTTTAAGCTTTGATTGGCAGAAATAGAGAAACCTTTAGTTTATGGCTAATTATGCCCTACTACTGAGGCAATATTTCTCTAAGTACTCTAGCCAAGACCCCTTGAATTACAAGATTTTCTATTCTTATTAATGGTGATAGTAACATTCCCAGCATATGGGTTCCAGAGGTGTTTCTTCTGCTCCTTTCAGGTGGTTCTTTCCCAGTCCTCTGATGCATGTTTTAACCAGTATCTTGCTGAAAACTTTATAGGAATGTTGTGAAGATTTTTGCAGCTATATTTCTCTCTCTCTCTCTCTCTCTCTCTCTCTCTCTCTCTCTCTCTCTCTCTCTTTCTCTCTTCCCCCCTTTATGGTACTCTGCCCAGTAAACTCTAGCTGCCTTGGCCTTCCTGTAGTCACAGCTTTACCTCATCAATTTTCGTTATTCTGCCAGGCTCTGACTTGGCTCCTTTTCCTTGTACTGCAGCCTGGAAATGCTCTCCAGGCAGTGGGTCAAAATCAGGTCAATTATAGCTGTCAGCTCACCTCATCTACATCACCTCTTTCTGGAATCACTATCCTGTGCTCTCTGACATCTGATGTCTGAAAAATCATTGTTATGTGTATTTAGTCCTGTTTTGCAGTTGGTTCAAGGGGAGGGGAAATCTGTCTTATACCATCTTGGCTAGAAGCAGAAGCCCCAAATAATGGTCTTTTACAAAAATCCTAATTATCCTTGTACTTCATTAGATTTACTTAATTTTATTTAATTTTCTTGAGTTTAACCTACATGCCATTTGATTGTCTTTTACAAAAATATATTTAATATTAATTATCTCACAACTAGTTTATCAATAAGCCTTCTTCCCCATTTTCCTTTCAGATTTTTTTGAACAATGTGGGGATCTGAACATTTCCAGTCGTTTTCAATCAAATTAAACATTTCAACTTTACAAACCACCCTACCTACATATGGAAAAATAATGATAATAATAGTGACTTTAAAATATCTGCTTAACTTTGTATCAGATTTCTAGTTGGGTATTTTAAATGTGTTTAGCTTATTGAATAGTGCATAGCATACCAATGTTTTCATTAATAACCCAGTTTTGCATACATGAAACCCAAGTATTTTATAGATCAGGTACAAATCTCAAAGTCTTGCAGCTGGCAATGCTATGGCCCAAACTTGAACCCAGGACTGATTGTACCTGGAGCTCCTCCTCCTAACTCCTCCCTCTTCTTGGGTGGTAGGGAGTGACAGTGAAGATTTATCACATTTGACTCCTAAATAATTTCATTATTATCAAATTTTTAGATTAAAATTGTAATTACAAAGAGAATTGAAGAACTGACTTTGAGATCCTGTGAGGCACGCATCGTTTGTTCGAGAACACACCATGCACATAGACTTGATAGACAGCACCTCGTGATGCATCATCATCACTTGTTCACTTTTATCTCCCCAGAAGGCTGTGAGCTCCTGGAGGTCAGCAGCTGTATTTTATTCTTATCCATATTCCAAACATTCCAAGCATCAAAGCTAATACCTGGCTCTAAGGAAATGTTCAATAAGTGCTTATTAAATGAGTAAATGTTTCCAATCTACTGAGTTAAACCCCATTTATATTACATTGTATTCAAAAATAAATGAAAAAAAATGTATAAGAAATTGGTATATAAAAATTATATTTTAATGAAAAAAAATTTCCTTTTCAGATGGATCTTTCCCTTTAACCCACACAAGCTCAGGTCCTTGTACCTACCTACTGCCAAATAACCACATATACCCACATATCCATAACCACACTACAAGGATCCAAAGATTTGCTAGCTGAGATTTTTAACTAGGCATGCACTGAAAGCTTCAGACTCAACAAATGGATTTCAAAGGGACCGTAAGTTCTCTGCAATTGTTTATAAAATATTATACGTGTGTGCTTTTTTTGGCAAAAGATAAATCACTTTTATACTATTTTCCGAGAGATATGTGGTTCAAAAATGTTAGAGATTCCATTAACTACGTCAAGCTACCAACCTCTTTCATTCTTTCACAAAACATAGGACAAAACGAAAGAAAAGAAGGAAGGATAGAAGGAAGGAAGAAGGTTCGGAGGGAAGATGTTGTAGCAAACCACAGTAGAATTTCCAGTTTCTCAGTGTCTCCTTCGTCCTGAGCCCATGTCTTCCACCCATTAACCAAAACAGTTCTGCCAGAGGTAACCTCTATTCCTGACTGCAAAGGATTCATTTCAATCCTTAACTTGTTGGATGTTCGCTGTATTGGATATTATCTCTTCTTTGCAATTTATACTCCAATTTCTGTACAGCTATTCCCTCCTCTCTTAAGTCTGGTGTTTTATAGAATTCTGCCTTCTACTCTCTTATAGTATATTCACTGTAGTTGAACTCATTAATGGCCACAGATTTTACTACCAAATAATAGATTAATGAATCCTTTATCTGCATCCTAGGCAACCCTCGCCTGTTCAGAGGTGTACAGACAAGTGCCCATTGGACATTGCCCCTTGGCTGTTCCACAGGATCTTTACCAAACTTCTTGCTTTCTGTCATAGACAGACACTTTCTTTCCGGGTTCTTTTTTTTGTCATACATTTCTACCTATGCCCTATGTTCCAACCGTACCAAACTGATTTATGTTTCTCATAAACGTCGCATTTCATTTCACTTCAATGACTGTGTTCTGCCTGTTTTCGAAGAGCTTCCTAAGTACTGTAGTTCTATTGGAAGCTTACCTTCCTCTTTTAGGGGATTCTGTTTAACCCTATCATAGCACAAATCACAGTGATTTATTAGATTCCTGACTACTAGGCTTGTAGCACCTGGGCATCAAGAATTCTGTCTTTTACATCTGTACCAAAAATGTAGCATTATCAATCAAATCCCAGCCACACTGAGTGGTTCCCCAACAGAAGTCTGATGAATGAATGGAGGACAAGTCATGCGGGTGCCATGTAATAGCAAAAAGAACACCACAGAGAGTACTGCCTAGTCTGTCCTCACCTGACATTTGTACCTTGCACATGTTTAACCATCTTTGAGTATTTGTCTCATCTCCCTCGTTCAGCCAATTTCACATCCCAAAGATTAGTTTGATAATGGCATGTAATTACATGTAAAATAACTTTTAGAAATATAAATAGATATTCAAATGTAAAACACCTTGTATGTGGAAAGAGATGTAGTCAATTTTATGCACGTGTTACATGGATTCAAATAGTCACATTTTGGAAGAACTTTACTTCTCTTTGTATTAATGTCTTAGAGTATGAAATCCTCCGTGATCAAAAGTAAATTATGATGAAATTTGATATTAACATATTGAGATATACTGTGAAAATACTTTATGGGCTACTTGAAACACCTATTAAATTCAATGGAAATGAATGAACATAAAATCAAATGGATTTGTGCCTTTTCTTTTATAGCCTTTTAACCTGGTTGACCCACCTCTTGTCTATGAAGCTGGTAGGACATAAAAATGGGCAGTCAGACTTCCCACATAGTCCTGCTCAACCTCTCTTGTACTCTACTGTTTTGTTTTGTTTTTTTCTAATAAACTTTGGTTCTTATACATACTTGTACTGCCACCCCTGATATTTAGAGTAGTTTGTGCATTAAAAGAAAAAATTGCCAACAATGTTTGTAGGCCATTTCTCAGCCTGCCTGCAAAGAAATATATTCATGTTAACAATTATAGTGTTAGTAGATAAAAAATAATACAAGAGAGTATAGTTAGTGCAAAATCATCCCTAAACACATCTGAATGAAAAAAGAGAAAATAAAGGTTGTATTAACTTAATTCTAAAGTTTGGATAAATTTTCCTTTAAAGAATACGTTTTTTATTTCAATTTATTTTAACAACCAAAATAAGCTACTGATCCAATATCACATAATTTGAGTTCTGTTTTTGGGGCATTGCTATCTGGGGCAGTTTTTCTCTCTATTGATTAGAACAGAGCACAGGATACAATAGTTTCCTGACAGGAAACTCCACCAACATCAATGATTTATGGCCTCTCTCTCCTTATAAACACACAATCAATATACTGTCAGGAGTGCCCTCCTGAAATCATATGGCTTTATTCAGAAATTATTTTGCTGGCCAAAACATTTAACTTAAACTCAAGCAGATTTATCAAGGTCGTTATGTAATTATTGTTTTTGACCTATAAAATGAGGGAAAAAATATAGGCAAAGAGCAATAAATGGTTTCATGACTTACTTTCTATCTCTTCTCTTGATAGATAATATACAAAGAGTTAGGGTAGTTTACAGTTGCCCTAGTTTTGTTTATCATGTATTATATTATTGCAGAAAACCCTGGCTCTCATTTGTCAGTAATAACTGCCATTAAATTATTTGAATGCAATGAATTTTCCTGTTAGGAGTTTGTCATAAACAATCAGCAACAACTGTTTAAAATCACAGCTTCATGAGGCTGCAATATCAGTGCAGAAACCAAGAGGCTGATCAAAAACTTGAAAGAAACACAACAGAATGTGGAGAATATGATGTGGGGAGTGGGGTGTCGATAGGGACCTTTGAAAGTGGTGATATACTCTTGTGGGTCTAGAAAACCATGTACACAAGCAGGGCCATGTGTTTGCCCAGAAGAGCTCTGAGAGAGCTGCAATCTCTCATCTTGTTGGTGTGGAGGCCCTGAACAAGCAGGAAGTGAATGCTAAGGCAGAGTCATAAACTGCCTGCATGGTGAATGCTTGACCAACTCACATCTCTTGGAAAAAGGTAGATTTATTGGTTAAAGATAATTCACTAAACAAATAAATGGCAACAATGAAACAGCAACAGCAACAAACCTTGAGAGGATGATGGAGACAGGCAGGGATCTATTTTACAGAATTTGCATATTTTATTACTAAAAGTGTTCAGTTTTTGATAAAAATTTATGTGATACACAAAGAAACAGGAAAGTATAGCCCCTATATATAGGGAACAAAATCCACCAATAGAACTGCTATAAAAGCAGTGAATATAACAATTCTTAAGGGAGACAGATGTTGGGCTTACTAGAAAAATAATTTAAATCGATTTAAATCAAACATTGTAAACATATTCAAAGAACCATGTCTAGAGAATTGATGGAAAGTATTATAATGATGTCTTACAAATTAAAAATATCAATAAAGAGATAGAAATCATACAAATGAACCAAATAGAAATACATATAATAATTAAGATAAAAAATTTATTAGTGAGGTGGAACAGCAGATCAGAGCTGACAGAAGAAAGAACAGCAAACTCAAAAATAGGAAAAAGAGATTAATCTGTGTAACAAACAAACAAAAAGAATAAAATATAGTGGCTAAAGACTTCCTAAATTTGATATTAAACATTAATCTAAAGGTCTAATAACTTCAAAAAATTTCAAGTACGATAAATTCAAGAATGTGCATACCTAGTCACATCACGGTCAAAGCCAAAGGCAAAAGAAACCTGTAAGTTAAAAAAAAAAGGCTCATTACATACAAGAGATCCTTCGTATGCTGCCTGCTCATCAGAAACCACAGAGACCAGAAGTAATGAGATGACATATTTAAAGTGTTAAAGAAAAGAATTGTTAATTAAGAATCTTATATTCCACCAAGTTGAGACACTTCCAAATAAAAATTGAGAGAATTGCTTGCTAGCCGACCACCCTATGAGAAACACAAACTAGGACTGTTCAAGCTCTAGTAAGAGGAAGTTAGATAATAGGTTCAACCACAAAAATAAATAAAAAGCTCCAGTAAAGGTAAGTGATTAGGTAAATGTAAGAGATAGTGTAAGTACATTTTTTGGTACTATTTTCTTCTCCTATATAAGTTGAAAGACAATCCACAGCTCAAAGGAGGGGAAAATGGACCAATGTTGGAGCAAATCTCCTCTGTACTATTTAAATTATTAATATTAATTTAAGCTAAATTGTTTTAAGATGCTAAATTTAATCCTCAGAGCAGCCATTAAGAAAAAATTATATAAATACACACGCAAAGGAAACAACAGGAGATTTAGAGTGGTACATAGAATATATCCATTTAGCATAAAAGATCAGAGGCAGAAAATGTAACAGAAATATAAAGCATACAGAAATAAGCAGCAAAATGACAGAGGTAAATCTTACTTTATCATTAATAACATAAAATGTAAATGAATACAACACTCCAATCAAAGGCAAAGATTGAAAAAGGGATAGAAAATATGACATGGCAATGTGCCGTCTACAAGAAACACACTTCAGATTCAAAGACATAAATAGTTGGAAAATAAAAGGGTGGTAAAACAAATATGCCAAAAGGGAGCTGTACGAGCTATACTGACATCAGACAAGACATACTTTAAAACAAGTATAATAAAAATTAGAAGAGAAATAGAGCATAGAAAAACAACAGATTTATTTTGTACTGAAGAATATAAGGATTTAGACACTTCGATGAAATAAACAAATTCCTAGAAACATCCAATCAGCTAGAAATGACTCAAAAAGTAGAAAATCTGAACAAACCTATAACAAATTAAGAGATTAAATTAGGAATCTTAAAATTTCCCATAAAGAAAAGTTGAGGCAAAGATAGTTTCACTGATGAATTCCAAAAACACTTAAGAATTAATGCCAGTCATTCAAAAACTCTTCCAAAAAAGTTGAATATAAGATCATGCTAGAATGGGACTGGTATAAAAATAGACATTCAGACCAGTGGAGTGGAATTGAGAACCTAGAAATCACCCCTCGGCTTATAGCCATCTGATATTGGACAAAGGCAACAAAAATCTACATTGGAGAAAAGACTGCCTCATCAATAAGTGGTGCTGGGAAAACTGGTTATCTATACGCAGAAGAATGAAACTGGATATGCATCTCTCACCATACACTAACATCACTCAAAATGGATTAAAGATTTAAGTGTAAGACCCAAAACTGTAAAATTACTAAGGAAAAATATAGGTGAAACACTCCAGCAGTTAGGTCTGGGCATAGACTTTATGAACATGAGCCCAAAAGCACAAGCAACAAAAGAAAAAATAAACAAACGGGACTATATCAAACTAAAAAGGGTCGG
>NW_007740482.1:3833-4528 GCF_000696425.1 Galeopterus variegatus | reverse complement strand
ATGGGCACGACACTGAGGGTTGCGATCCGTTGCCGGACACGAAAAAAGACAAAAAAAAAAACCTAAAAAGGGTCTGCACAGCAAAGGAAACAATCAACAGAGTGAAATGAAAATCTGCAGAGTGAGAGAAAATTTTTGCTAACTATGCATCTGATAAGGGATTAATATCCATAATACACAAGGAACTCAAACAATTATACAGTCAAAAACCAAATAACCCAATTAAAACATGGGCAAAGAAGCTGAATAGACATTTTTCGAAGGAGGACATACAGATGGCCAACAGGTACACGAAAAAATGCTCAACATCACTGGTCATCAGGGAAATGCAAATTAAAACTACATTTAGATGTTAATCTCACTCACTCCGGTTAGACTGGCTATAATCAAACAGACGGTGAATAACAAATGCTGGCGAGGGTGTGGAGAGAAGGAAACACCCCTGCACTGTTGTTGGGACTGTAAATTAGTACAACCCCTATGGAAAACATTATGGAGGTTTCTAGACAACTACAGATAGATCTTCCATATGATCCAGCATTCCCATTTCTGGGTATATATCCAGAGGAATGGAAATCATCATGTCAAAGGGACACCTGCACTCCCATGTTCATTACAGCTCTGTTCACAATAGCCAACATAAGGAACCAACCTAAATGTCCCTTAAATAGGTGATTGGATAAGGAAACTGTGGT
>NW_007740482.1:0-888 GCF_000696425.1 Galeopterus variegatus | reverse complement strand
GTTGCAAGCAAACTCTCGCTTTCAAAACTCCATCCCTGGCACGTCTATTTGACTCTCTCTCGTAGTATGCCCCACGTTCCTTTCTGCACTATGTTCTTTCATTGGTGTGCTTGATTTGTATCTGCCCCTGTCCTTAAGGTGGGACTCTTGTCAACTCTTTAATCCCACAGGATTGCAATCGAGACTTTGAATACAGTACATGCTTCACAAATCTGTAATGTACGAATAAATGAATGAAAGAACTAATACGAGTGTGATACAGTGGCAAGAAACATGTGACTATCCCTCAACTGGATGACTCAGGACAAATCGTGTAGTATTTCCATTGAATAGGAATTCCCCCTTTCACAAAATCAGGGGAATGGCTCGGGTCATGTCTTTGCTCCATCTCTGCAGTTGTGTAATCTGTCCCCATGAGGAAGGGCAGAGAAGCAGAAACCACAGAAATGGGGTTTGCCAAATGTTTCGCTTCTTTAAGGTATATGTGCCTTGATGTTCACCCAGCTTGCTCAGTTGCTATTAACCAGAGCATGAGACTATTAAAATATATGTCCTTTGGAATATATTTTTATAGCATGAGACAGGAGCACCAGCATTGCCATCAATCTGTAGAAACTAATGCATACATTTCCTAGTCTTTTTTCAGCATGGTATGGTAAAAAGCACAAGAGTTTCAACCCAGAAAATGTGGTTGTCATTGTTGTTGTTGTTGTTGTTGTTGTTGTTGTTTCCTTTTTGTCTTTTTTTTTTTTTTTCGTGTCCGGCAATGGACTGCAACCCTCAGTGTCGCGCCCGTACCGGACCAGGACCGGCAACGAGATCGCAACCCTCGGTGCTGCGCCCGCCCCTCGCTCAGCCAGTGAGCGGGAACCAGTCTGTATGCGGGAT
>NW_007740481.1:29755-30291 GCF_000696425.1 Galeopterus variegatus | reverse complement strand
TTTTGGCAGCTAGCGGGTACGGGAATCTGAACCTGTGACCCTGGTGTTCTAAGGCTGTGCTGTAACAAACTGAGCTAACCAGCCAGCCCTTTAATCAGATTTAGTAATTACCTTTCATGTCTAGTCAGGCAGCCAATTCCAGAATCGGTGCCACTGGGGAAATCCAATGAATAAGGGTAAGAAGTAACAAATTTGGCATTTACAGCTAAATAGCATCTTCACTTCACTATCCATTTAAGTATTCCTGAATGGAGAAGAGAAGGTTCAGATGATGGCACCAAAACTCAATTTGGAGTTTTGTTCTTGGATCAACTCTTCATAGCAATAATTGGGTTGTAAAATCTCTGGAGGGAGTCACTCCTCAACTGATATTAAATAGTAAAGAGGAAGACGGTTCACAGTACAATGAGACTACGACCGTGTTAGCTGTCATTTAATTGCCTCTCACCTCCAAACTTCCCCTTCCATGTTTGTCCTGCTATAATGGACAGAATTACATTAAGCATATTTCTTTATAGTGAGCATGATATGACACT
>NW_007740481.1:27101-28282 GCF_000696425.1 Galeopterus variegatus | reverse complement strand
GTACTTAAATATTTCAACTAATAACGTCAAAACTAAGAAAAACAGAGTTTACTAAATACCCTTGATAATTTTTCCCCAAAGGAATGACATACAAATCCATTGAACTAGAAGTGCTTTCCCCAAAAGCACAAGCTGAGGACAGAAATTCTGAATCCAGTCTTCCTAATAGATGAACATACATTAATCTTAATTACAGAGTGAAAAACTTCAGCAAGTAGATCAGAGTCACATTCAGTAACTTTATAAATGAGGGCAGAGCATCATGGCTGGTCAAGGAAGGTGCAGCTCTTTTCCCTAGAGCCTGGAATAAAACTGCCTTTGAGTAGAACAAAGGAGAGGAAGCACCCATTCCTATAAAGCACGTGGAACATAAAAGGAGAATCAACCATTGGAAAAAAGAAATCCTGATTTACATGTGAAGTTTCAGACAAAATTGGAGCAGTATATAAAACAACCCTAAGACATTCAACATTATGACGGGCACATTGTGTGTGTGAAAATATATGATTACAGAAGACACCTTGATGGCTTTAGCATGCTGACACATCATTGAGATTTGGTAACATGATAATGCAGATTTTCAAGGCCAAATAAGATTTCTATGCATATGATGAGGTTCTAAAAACTATCACTTGAAAATATGAGGGGAAAAAGGCCTCACCAGCACAAGTATGACCCTTGCAGAGAAACAAGGCCACAGGTCCGTGGGGGAAAGGCTGTGGCTAAAAAACACTGCCAGGGACACCAGCCCCACAGCAAGGACGAAGCAGGTCCAGGTCCAGTCGTTCTGGATGTGTTGGGCTAATCTCGGCAAAAACCCATCCTGGGAATTGTCTAACAGTGCAGATGGCTGACTCAAATAGGTCCCCAGCTGTTCTTGATATCAGCATACCTGTCAGGGAATTAAAAAAAAAATAAATTGGCTAATAAAGAGCTGAATAGGGTTTCTGTGAATCCTTGCAGACCATGAGCCTAAAATGTCAGGTGAGATCTTCCTGAGGATTTTAAATAAAGAGAACAACGAGGCTCTTATTGCTCTGTCTGGAATCCAAGCAGGCCTCATTCTATTCAAAACAAAGAACTCTTGAGTCCATTGATTGATGCTCATAACTCAGAAAATCTATACTTTTCCCACAAAATCTCCAAGGATTACAAAATGATGTGATGAATGCAGAAAGCGT
>NW_007740481.1:24757-25510 GCF_000696425.1 Galeopterus variegatus | reverse complement strand
TTCCCAGTCATGGGTCAGGCTGTTCCCTCTTCTGTGAAGCCCACCGTTACCTGTGTTGGCCTCGAGGTGACTCCCGTGTCAATCAAGCGCTCCCATTCCCCACCCCCCACCGCCATTGTGTCTGTGCAAAGCTGTGAGGCGCGTGGCCACCCTGGGACCCATAACCTCTTTTGCCCGTTAGGATTTCCCCTCTGTGATGTCGTCCACTTCTCCTCAGTGGTTCAGCAGATGTTTCTGGTCAATAAATTTCTCTGGATGTTGCAGCTGAGTCTCGCCTCTGCTTTGGGCAATTGACAGCTGGGCCAGCCACGGCTGGGATGGAGGTGGGGATGAGGGGGCCACAGGAGCCAGGTTAACATTGGGGGACGTGTGGGGAAGGGGCCGTGACAGGCCATGGTGGTCCCTGGGATACATGGAGCTGGGCGACATGACATTGGGCAATGGCTGGTTGGGTCCCCAGGGCAGTCGGGCAGCCCCCAGGAATACGTGGGTAGAAGTTGATGGGAGGGCAAGAAACAGCAGGCAGACCCCAATCCCCAGGACCCTGGCTCTTCTCCCAGTGGGACTATTTTATTTTGAATGGTTCGTGAAAGCAATTTCCCTAACTCGACAAAAGAAGACGATTCACTAAGTAGTTCGAAATATATTCACATACAATTTCATAGCTATTAAATAAAATGAAGACTGTGCACATTGTTAAATGTAAAATGCACATTATAAACGGAAATGTATGAGAATTATCGATTCAAGTTT
>NW_007740481.1:22419-22799 GCF_000696425.1 Galeopterus variegatus | reverse complement strand
ATCAGTTGAAGGTGAATGGACAGACCTTGGTGACAGAGTAGATGTAGGAACTGAGGAAGAGGAGGCGTGAGGAATTAGTCCCAGGCTCCGAGCATAGACCACCATGGGATTGGGGTGAAATATAGTAGGAGGGAGAGATCATAGGGCCTGGAGGGAGGGGCACTTCTAAACTGAGGAGTCTTGCTGGGACCTAGTTAGGTGACTCAAGACAAAAGTGCCCCAATGACCCCTTCCAGGAGCAGTGAAGTCGTGGCGGGTCTGGTGGAGCGAACCCTCTGCCTGAGAGGGGCGACCCAGGCTGTTCAGGAGAAAAGTTCTGTGTGTGGAGTTGGTGCTGTGGGGAGACCAAGGAGCCCCAGTGTCACTAAGGCTTCTGTGCC
>NW_007740481.1:19829-20541 GCF_000696425.1 Galeopterus variegatus | reverse complement strand
CAGCGCTAGGGAGAGATGGCCCCAACAACATTCAGCTCTTCAGGCAGAGCTGGAAAGCAGGCTGGTCCTGCGGGGTTCAAAGAGTCATGGGGCTGTAAACACACAAGGGCTCTGGAGGGAGAGAGAGGCAAAGGAACTAAAGGGATTGATAAAGGAGTGTTTATAGGGCTGTATGGTGCATCTAACTAGATAAACAGGGAAAGAAGGGCATGGCGTCTGTATGGGGGAAGCAGGTGCGTGCGTGCGTGTGTGCATGTGTGCGTGTGTGGTCAATGGATTCATGGACCCTTTGGGGAACTTCAGAGTCTGAAGCCTTTTCCCCTGTGTCATTAAATAAGCAGCAATTCCAGGAGCTCAGGAGTGCTCCACCAGCTATGTGCCCTTGGATGCTGAGGTTGGCTTTGGCTTTTCCTGNCACATTCCCAGGAGTTCAAATGGTCCCTGTGGAGCGGATGGAGTAGGGAGAGCAGGGAAAGACTGTGTAGATGAATTTAGCACTGAGTTTATGACTTTATTCATGTTATAAAGTGTAGGTGCACAACACGATGTTTTGATATACATACACATAGTAAAGGGTTGCAGGCACTAAGGTTGTCACTACAAGGGGATGTGAGGAAAAAAGGGCCTTCTAAGCATGTGAGATAAAGGATGGAAGATGGGTCAAGCACACGATTTGGCCTTGTAGGGGCAGAGGCAGTCCATCCATTGCCAC
>NW_007740481.1:15800-18497 GCF_000696425.1 Galeopterus variegatus | reverse complement strand
AACAGAAATGCAAAGCCAGATAGTGATCCTTGAGATCAAAGACCAGAGGCCCCATGCCATGGGAGCCCAACCCCTCCCCCAGCACGAAGAGCCAATAAATTACAAATAAATGGTCTTTTTATTGTGTGTCCACGAAAATAAAGTCAGGGTGGCCTTTGGCCAACAAGGTGTCAATGAACAAGAAGCATGCATGACAACAACCATATTCTCCTCGAGAGTCAGTTCTTTCCCTCCCAGGCCTTAAGGGTCACAGGCAACCAGGCCCAGGAGGCTCCAGAGGAACGCAAGCCCAGGACCACCATACACTGGAGGGCCTGAGGCTGCTGCCTCCCTGGCAGGACAAGGCAGGGAGAACAAACACTGCCTCGGGCTAGGCCCTGCCTCCAAAAGTTAGAACACAAAGGAAACCCCCACCCCCACCCCCATCAAACACTGCTGAAGAAGTCAGCCAGGACTTCTGAGAAGAGCTGGCTCTGAAGCCAAAAACCCTCATGGCTTCTTCCAGAATGGTTTGCCCTCTTGAAGCTCCCAGGAGTAGTAAACAAAGAGCAGCAAGGCAACTAACAGCAGGAAAAGCAGCAGCTGGCCCCAGAGCGGGACCCTAAGGGCCTGCTTTGCTGGCTGGATGGTATATTGGGTGAGGCATGAAGGGCAGGAACATGAAGATGAGGATAAAGAAGAGGAGGATGAAGATGTAGGATAATAGGACAGGTCCTGGGAGCTCTTGGAGATGCTGGAAATGCCACGATAGTGTGCGACGCTCTGGTAGGAACTGCGCAAGTCATACACGGGGTGTTCCCTGAGGAAAACAGGGGAACAAGTGGGCCAGGAGAGCCTGGGCCCAGAAACAGCCCCATCCCTGTGCCTCTCCATTACTCACCTATCCTTGCTGTCCTCTTCAGAAGAAGACGAAAGACTGTCATCTTGAATCTGCAGAAGGAAGTCAGGGCGAGGGAACTGGTTGGTGGGATCACCATGGCCCTAACAAATCCCACGGTCCAAACTTCCTTAGCCAGCCCACTCAGACCATTGCTTAAAGGCCAGGGACCTGCCCCTTCCAGAACATTCTGGGTTCCCGGCCTTTTGTCTGTGGGGCCTTGCCACTTGCTCAGTGACTGTCCTGGCTGCCTCTGCCCCAGCACCCTCCTTTCTACTGTAAGGATTCTCAGAAAGAGCATGAGCCTAGATCTCAGACCAGGGTCCAGGCCATGTGCCGTCCCATGCACTCTAGTCAAATAGTTCTCATGGCTCCCAAAGTAGGGCCCTGAACAAACAGGTGTCTGCTGACCCTAACTCTCCCTGGAAAATGAAGGGTGCACCCAGTGTCCCCCGTCCTGCACTGTATTTGCCCAAACCCAGCTATGGCCCCTCAGGTCGGATCAAAGTACAGGATGCCTGACTGCCAGCTCACCTCGTGGTGGAAGGTGTCAGCAACTGAGAGCGAAGTCACCCGCTGGTGGAGGTCCTTGGACGTACCCACAGAATCAGCCTCCCCGGAAGTCCTGGCGGTCAGGTAACTCTCCTCATAGTACTCGTCATTACAGCCTTAGGAAGGGGGGCATGGTTAGCAGAGGAAGCATCGGTGTCCCCTGCCTGGCTCAATGGACCTAATCTGAATCCCATTACTGGCCTATGACAAAGTTTCTCCCTCCTAGGGCTGCTGAGAGGTGGTGGTGCTGGGGGCCTTAGGCTCTCCCTGAGACCGGGGTCCCAAATGGAGTGGGCTGCAGGTATCAGGGTGCCCACCCCAACCCTTCCTTACCCTTGCTCTGGTCAAGTGAGGTGTCCTCTTTCTTGGACAAACTGTACATATCCGAGGAGCCCTCGAGTGCTGAATCCAAGACTGAATGGGGGAGGGGGAACAGTCCATGTGCCCCCCAGGCTTTCCTCCCTTCTCCCCAGCGCCCCAATCAGCCAACGCCCTTGCCACACACTCCCGACCCATCCTCCCCATCGCCCATGCCCCGTTCCCATCCGATGGGCGGCCAGGCGGGCCTCTGGGGCTGGGTCTCACTGGAGAACCCATAGGAGGAGGCAGACGAGTTAGAGGGCGAAAGCCTCCTCCGCCTCTCGGTCATGTACTTGAAGATTTCCTCTTCCAAGAGACTGTTAGTGGAGCCTGGGCAGACACGGGGCACAGGGCGGTCAGGGGTATGGCCCGCAAATCTGGGGGAGAGCGCAGGGGGGACACGGGGAATGGGTGCGGTGGAAGGAGCGGGATGAAACGCGGGGAGCAGGTCCCGGGAGGGGACCCAACCGCCGCCGGCCGCTGTACCGAAGACGTTCCCGTGAGGGATGAAATAGCGCAGGAGGGCGGCCAGCTCGGGGTCCGACACAACCTCAGAGTCGTCCATGGCGGGCGCAACCGGCACCGGGTGCGTGAGGCGAAGGCCTGCGGGCGGCCCCAGCCTGTGAACACAAGCCTAGCAACTGCTGCCTAGCAGCAGGGCGGGGGCAGCGCGAGAGCCTGGGGAGCAGCCGCGGTGGCGTCATGGTGGCGTCACGCGTGCGTCACAGTCGTGGGAGTGGGCGGGGGTGTGCGCCGGGCTGGGGGGCGGGGCTAGAGGGCCCAACGTCCCCAAGGGCGGCAGAGGCTGCAGGGCTGTGAGGGGCGGGGCTAGAGGGCCCAACGTCCCCAAGGGCGGCAGAGGCTGCAGGGCTGTGAGGGGCGGGGCCTGCACGAGCTAAAGCAGCGCA
>NW_007740481.1:14013-15658 GCF_000696425.1 Galeopterus variegatus | reverse complement strand
GACTGAATGGGGGAGGGGGAACAGTCCATGTGCCCCCCAGGCTTTCCTCCCTTCTCCCCAGTGCCCCAATCGGCCAACGCCCTTGCCACACACTCCCGACCCATCCTCCCCATCGCCCATGCCCCGTTCCCATCCCATGGGCAGCCAGGCGGGCCTCTGGGGCTGGGTCTCACTGGAGAACCCATAGGAGGAGGCAGACGAGTTAGAGGGCGAAAGCCTCCTCCGCCTCTCGGTCATGTACTTGAAGATTTCCTCTTCCAAGAGACTGTTAGTGGAGCCTGGGCAGACACGGGGCGCAGGGCGGTCAGGGGTATGGCCCGCAAATCTGGGGGAGAGCCCAGGGGGGACACGGGGAACAGGTGCGGTGGAAGGAGCGGGATGAAACGCGGGGAGCAGGTCCCGGGAGGGGACCCAACCGCCGCCGGCCGCTGTACCGAAGACGTTCCCGTGCGGGATGAAATAGCACAGGAGGGCGGCCAGCTCGGGGTCCGACACAACCTCAGAGTCGTCCATGGCGGGCGCAACCGACACCGGGTGCGTGAGGCGAAGGCCTGCGGGCGGCCGCGGCCTGTGAACACAAGCCTAGCAACGGCTGCCTAGCAGCAGGGCGGGGGCAGCACGAGCGCCTGGGGAGCAGCCGCGGTGGCGTCATGGTGGCGTCACGCGTGCGTCACAGTCGTGGGAGTGGGCGGGGCTGTGCTGCGCGCTGGGGGGCGGGGCTAGAGGGCCCAACGTCCCCAAGGGCGGCAGAGGCTGCAGGGCGGTGAGGGGCGGGGCCTGCACGAGCTAAAGCAGCGCAGACCGGTGTGGCCGTGGGAGTGGGGGGGGCACGGCGTGCGGCGACGTCATCTGCTGGGGCGTTTAGGCTGGACCGAAGAGAGGGACAGGACCTGCTCGTGCCGAGCCGGCAGACACCCGCCAGGACAGGGGAGCAGGCGGGATGGGCGTGCTTGGGGCAGTTCAGGTCCCTGAGTCTCTTGGGTTCCGCACCTACCTTGCTACTCTGAAGGTAAATGAACATCTTTTCCTACCTATTATTAAAAGCAGACCAGTAATCCATGACAATTTTATCATTTTAACAAAGAGAAAACCAAATTTTAATACTCAAGCAGTTTTTTAAACGAATCTTATAAACAAACCCATCACATTTTACCCAGCCTTGACGATGACTAATAAAATTCCTTTCTAATTAACCTTTGGCAACTTGCTGTGTCCATTCATCTCATTTTGGGACAACCACTCATTTTATTTGAGGAGAAAATTTCTTTCTTTTTCCTTAACAAAAACATATTTTGCATACATTGCATACAAAGTTGTTTCCCATTGCCATTACTGTGTCTACAAGTTAAGCATCACCCAATTCTAAAATCTGAAATCCAAAATGCTACAAAATCTGGAACCTTTTGAGCACCAACCTGCTGTTTAAAGGAAATACTGTTTGGAGCACTTCAAATTTCGGATTTCCAGATGACGGATGCTCAACCAGTATGTATTCTGCAAATGTTCCAAAATCTGAAAAAATCCCAAATCTGCTACACTTTTGCTCCCAAGCATTTCGGATAAAGGATACTCTACCGGTATTTGTTTCACTTACAAGTACTGATTATAATTTCAAAGTATTAGTCACTATTATTTTACAGAGAAA
>NW_007740481.1:11395-12152 GCF_000696425.1 Galeopterus variegatus | reverse complement strand
GAGTAGAAGGGAAAGGTCGGGTGGGGCTGGATATAAGTCTGGAGGAGGTAGAAGTGTTGAAGGGGGGCAGGTGAAAGGAATCAAGGGAGCTGAAGGGGAGCTCGGAGGTGGTGAAAGGAGGAAAGAGGGGTGGGTGAGGGTGATGGAGAGGGAGACATCCTAGATGAGCCAGTTTGGGAAGATTCTGAGTTTTCTGAAGAGGCCATTGAAGTTCCAAATGATCCTCTGTGAAATGATGCCATTTTTGGAAATATTGAACTTATTCAAAGCTTTAATGGCTAAGCACTTAATAGTGGGTAAAAAAGGACAGAGGCACCCTGCAGAATAAGAGTTGTGCAAGGAATTAACATAGTTAAACGAAGGAGAAAAAGATATTTAAAAGACCAGGAAATAGTCCCCTTGTTTCATTCCCCAAAATCTCTGGCTCAAAGAACCAAGGGAACACTCCACACAATCGTCGAATTCAGGAGCCTAAGGACCTTGACACCACCCCGCGCCACACACACACACACAGTTTCTGGGTTCCAAGAGGTGCAAAAACCACCACCACCCCTCTTAATCTCCAGGTTTAGAGAAGCAAGGGAACACTCCCATCCAATCTCTGTGTTCAGAGAGCCAAGGTAACCCCCTCAATCTCCTAGGTTGAAGAACTGAGGTAACACCCTTGCACAATTTCCAGGTATCGATGGCATTACTATGCAGTGCCCAGGATAGGGAAACCTAGGAAAAACAGAAGAGGCCTCATGGAAAACACAAG
>NW_007740481.1:7993-9234 GCF_000696425.1 Galeopterus variegatus | reverse complement strand
TATCTCATTGTGGTTTTGATTTGCATTACTGTGATGATTAGTGATGTTGAACACCTTTTCAAAAATCTGTTGGCCATTTGAATGTCTTCATTTGAGTAATGTCTATTCAGCTCTTTTGCCCATTTGTTAATTGAGTTGTTTATTTTTTGCTATTGACTTGTATGAGTTCCTTATATATTTTGGGTAATAATCCCTTATTGGATATGTGGTTTACAAATATTTTCTCCCATNGAAAACACAAGAAAAAGTTTCTTTGCCAGATAGAATGAAACTCCTTACTACTGTGTTACAAAGGACAAGAGTCTGTTCACTGAATTAGATGAGGAGATGTGACTCCCCACCATGGATCCCGATTTTCCCAGGCAAGAAAGAACACAAAGAAGCTGACATTGTAAACCTAGAAAACCACTCACACTCATGTATACAGTATAGAACTAACTATGTTTTCCCTTTAAAACTAACTAGTCCTAAATGATTAACTAAGATTGAATGGAAAGTAGCTGTCCATCAGGCTTGAATACCCTACGCCATGTCTTGCCTGATACATCTCTCAAAGACAGTGCCACAGAATGGAAACCAGATGAGACGTCAGCACCATAGGTAATGTCAGGAAATACCTGTCCATCATATGTGAAGACTCTACATCCTGTCTCCCAGATACATTGACATACATAAACCCCAGTTCTCAGCTGACTGGGGAGGCTGTTGGGACTTCACCCTCTGTCTCCTGGTCAACATCTTCCAAAATAAAACGTCTTTCCTTTGAGTTCTGTCTGGCTGGGGTCATTGGCAATCCTATAGTGGTGAGCACTCAGATCCACATAGGTTGGAGATTCGCCTAAGTAGACCCCTCGCACACTGGCTGATGGTAAAGGGGAATCCCACCAGACTCATTCATTACCAGCATGAACCCTCAGGTGAAGATAGGGGTCCAAGGGACAGTCAGCACATTATCAGAGATGCAGAATCATTAACTGCCAGATAAAAATAAATCCCTTTGGATATATACCCAGAAGTGGGATTGCTGAATCATAAGGTAATTCTCTTTTTAGTTCTTGTGAACCTCTGTACCATTTTCCATAATGGTTGTACCAATTTACATTACCACCGACAATGTAGGAGATTGCCAGCATGCATTATTTTCTGTCTCTTTGATGATAGCCATTCTAACAGGTATGATATCATATCTCATTGTGGTTTTGATTTGCATTACTGTGATGATTAGTGATGTTGAACACCTT
>NW_007740481.1:2352-7374 GCF_000696425.1 Galeopterus variegatus | reverse complement strand
TGTTGCCTGTGCTTTTTTGTTAACAAACCAAATGGAACTTGTTGCCCACATGCAGAGAAAGCCAATCACGGAAGTATGGGCCTTCGTAGTAGAGAAATGGTTCATTCACAAGGCTGACCAAATGAGAAGGTAAGGTGTTTATATATGTCAAATCCATCTTCCTGATGGTGGGGAGTGAGGTATATTTAAGGCAAAGTTTGCAGGAAAGTCTCAGCCATGGGGAAAGATGATTGGTAGAGGAGAAGTAAGGAAATAGAAAGGTGATTAATGGAGGCAAAGAACAAAGAAAGAGGTATCTGGAAAGTCTCTTAGGGAACCTCTGTACCATTTTCCATAATGGTTGTACCAATTTACATTACCACCGACAATGTAGGAGATAGCCAGCATGTGTTATTTTCTGTCTCTTTGATGATAGCCATTCTAACAGGTATGAGATCATATCTCATTGTGGTTTTGATTTGCATTACTGTGATGATTAGTGATGTTGAACACCTTTTCACAAAACTGTTGGCCATTTATATGTCTTCTTTTAAGAAATGTATATTCAGCTCTTTTGCTCATTTTTTAATTGATTTGTTTATTTTTTGCTATTGAGTTGTATGAGTTACTTATATATTTTGGGTAATAATCCCTTATTGGATATGTGGTTTACAAATATTTTCTCCCATTCTGTAGACAGCATTTGCACTTTGTTGATTGTTTTCTTTGCTCTGTAGAAAGTTTTTTGGTTTGATGTAGTTCCATTTGTTAATTTTTTACTTTTGTTGCCTGTGCTTTTTTGTTAACAAACCAAATGGAACTTGTTGCCCACATGCAGAGAAAGACAATCACGGAAATATGGGCCTTTGTAGTAGAGAAATGGTTCATTCACAAGGCTGACCAAATGAGAAGGTAAGATGTTTATATATGTCAACTCCATCTTCCTGATGGTGGGGAGTGAGGTATATTTAAGGCAAAGTTTGCAGGAAAGTCGCAGCCATGGGGAAAGATGATTGGTAGAGGAGAAATAAGGAAATAGGAAGGTGATTAATGGAGGCAAAGAACAAAGAAAGAGGCATCTGGAAAGTCTCTTAGGCATGCACAGTTGTCTCATCATGCTTTTTCATGGGATGCATGTTCGAAAAATGGCAGCATTAGCATGATGAGGAGGTGGAGTTTTAGGCCTTCTGATGTCAATAGGTCAGTCATTGGACAGTTACACAGGGCCAGTGTAGGGGTCTTTGGCATCATCCAGTTTGAGCCAGTTGAGGCTGATGGGATCTGCTTCTAGGTTCTGCAAGACATCTTAAGACAAACAGCTTGTTACCTATTCATGAGTCACGTTATCTTTAGGGGACAAAAAGGAGGAAGAGCATCTGGTGACTCCTAGCTCAGTGTCTTTTATTTAATTATTAAGTGCAGGCTATGTGGCAAGCAAAGTCAGCAACTACAAAAACCTCTTAACTCCTGCCTAATTTAACATCTAAACTTAAGCTAAATTATAAATTCTACTCTCTTTCTATTTGAGTGTCAGTTTCATTTTTGGTGCCAGATCCAAAAAATCATTGCCCAGAACAATGTCAAGGAAGTTTCCGTCTATGTTTTCTTTTCGTTTCAGGTCTTATCTTTAAGTCTTTGATTTGATTTGAATTGATTGTTGTGTATGGTGTTAGATAGGGGTCCAATTTCATTCTCTTGCTTGTGGATATTCAGTTTTGCCAACACTATTTATTGAAGAGTCTATCCTTTCCCCATTGTGTGCTCTTGGCCCCATTGTGTATTCTCGCCACCCCCGAAAATTAGGTGACTAAATATGCTACCATATGATCCAGCAATCTTATTTGTGGGTATATATCCAAAGGAAATAAAATTACTATCCCTAAGGGATATCTGCACTCCCATGTTCATTGCAGCATTATCCACAATAGCCAAGACATGAAAACAACCTAAGTACCTACCGACAGATGAAGAAGTGTAATATATACAACGTCGAATATTATTCAGTCTTTAAAAAGAAGGAAAACCTGCCATTTTCAAGAACATGAATAAACTTCGAAGACATTAAGCGAAGTGAAGCAAGCCAGGCACAGAAGGACAAATACTGCATGATCTCTCTTGTATGTGGGATATTAAGTTAAAAAGTCAAATTCATAGTAAAAGAGAGTAGAGTGGTGATTTTCAAGGGTTGGGGGTGCGGTGAGGAAAAAGAGGAGATACTGGTCAAAAGGTGCACACCATCAGCCATAAGATGGATAAGTACTGAAGGCCTAATGGACACCATGGTAATACAGTTAATAATATTATATTGTGCACTTGAAGTTTGCTAAGAGACTAGATCTCAAGTGTCTCACCACAAAAAAAAAACTATGTGAGGCGATGAATGTCTTAATTAACTTGATTGTGGTAATCATTTCACAGTGTATGCATACATCCAAACCTCACATCATACACGCTAAATATATGAAAATTTTATTGGTCAATTATACCTCAGTAAAGCTTGGGGGAAAAAAACGTCCTGACTAGATGAAGAAAGACTTTACTCGAAAGGCTTCTTGCAATGTGGTGAGGGGATATTGCAAAGGGAGGACACCCCAGCTGTAAGATCCACAAGCATCTTAAGGGTTAGGCAAGAAGAAGCTTTCTATTAAAGGAGCAGTAAGCAAGCCTACAGAGAAGCTGATGTGAGTATGTGGGATGACCAGATAGTGCATCAGAGAATGCTTGCCTGTGGTCAGTCTATTCAGAGAAAGGGCTATTACGGTTCTCTGCTGGCTCAGACTGAGGGTAGTTCAGATTTCAAGGATCTGTAGGAAGAAGGGAACCTGCCCAATGTTTGGGTAACAAGCATGTTGTTCCTACTGATCGATGGGAACAAGAAGCTCAGCTAATCACTTACGAGGCAAAAAATGTAAATCTGGAGGGTGTTGTGTCAGGCCTTGTCACAAGTAAACAGGGGAGGCATCCCCTGAGTCTTACCTAAGTCACATGGAATAGGAGACTTCATTGCAGGATGCTGTTTTCTGGAACACAGAGAACTGGGGTTTTAACTTTCACTGTTTTCCAGGACTACGGGGCCGAGGAAAAATTTAACATTGTCAGTATCCCTTAATAACATTTTTTTTTTCTTTTTGTCTTTTTTCGTGACCGGCAACGGATCGCAACCCTCAGTGTCGCGCCTGTACCGGACCGGGACCGGCAACGGGATCGCAACCCTCGGTGTTGTGTCCGCACCTTGCTCAGCCGGTGAGCGGCCGGTCTGTACGTTGGATCCGAACCCTCGGCGGGAGTGCCACCGCGCTCTCAAGCGGCACACTGTAGCAGTGCGCCACCGGGCCGGCCCTTAATAACATTTTTGTTAAAGGAAGTTGCTGTGGTTCAAACATGTCCTCCAAAGTTTATTTGTTAAAATGTTAATCCCCAATGCAATGGTGTTTAGAGATGGAACATTTAAAAAGTAATTAGGTTAAGTGGACTCTGCCCTCATGAATGAATTAATGATGGTATCTAGGGAGTAAATTAGTTATTTCCCAGGTGGGTTCCTGATAAAAAGATGAGTTCGGCACCCGTCCCTTCTCTCTCTTGCTGCGTCACTCTTGCCCTCTCTTGCCCTTCTGCCTTCGGCCACAGGACGATACAGCAGAAGACCCTCACCAGATGTGGCCCCTTGCTCTTGGAGTTCCCAGCTTCTAGAATCACGAGCTAAATAAATTTCTGCTCATTATGAAGTTCCCAGTCTTAGGTATTGTGTTATAGAAACACAAGATGGACAAAGACAGAGGAATGCAGAGGAAGCTAATCCTCCCAGTGAGTAGAAAGAAGTCAAGTGTAGGTCTGGCCAGTGGAGCAATCTGTGTCCCAGAAGTGAGCATGAGGCAGAACATCTCTTTCCATGGCATCACCCTGGTACCAGGTGGCCGGGCAATGGCTTCAAGGAGCCGCAGTGGACTGGTGTTGTGAGAGCCCTCAAGTAAAATATCCCACCTGGGGTCTGCAGCTCTCTGATGGCACCAGATAACCATTTGCTCCTTGGCACAGGAGGGAGATTGATTTAACAGACTCGTAAAGGTCTATTCTTATTAAGTTGGGAGTAGGAAGGTCTGTGTTCCCCTATCTCAGACATAGCAAACATATACAGTTAAAGGGGGGACTATGGCAATGCCTGCAAATATCTTGCTCCATGACCTTTAATTAAAAACGTCTGATTTTAACATTTTTATTGAAACACTGTGTAAAAGACTATCCTTTTTTATTGCAAAAGAAGCAAAACAAATCTATTCTATAACCAAAAGCCCACAAATTCTTTTTTTTTTTTTTCAGAGATGACAGGTAAGGGGATCTTAACCCTTGACTTGGTGGTGTGAGCACCACGCTCTCCCTAGTGAGCAAACCAGCCATCCCCGTATAGGGATCCGAACCCGTGGCCTTGGTGTTACCAGCACCGCACTCTCCCAACTGAGTCAAGGGCCTACCCTAAGAACGCCTTTAATGGGCTTATGAAGAGACTGCAACAGCTGAGAAACAATTGCTGACCTTGAGGATATAGCAATCTAAAGTTCAAAAACTTGAAAGCCAATAGAAAAATCTGAAAGAAAAAAAAAAAAGAACAGAATATATAAGGGCTATGGGACAACTAGAAAATGTGTAAATATGCCTAATGGAAATATGAGAAGGACAAGAAAAGGAAAAAAACATTAAAAAAATCATTGAAAATGTGAAGCTCAGAGGCAGGAACCTCCTCATTCAGTGGGCGGGTTTTCCTCTGCAGAGTCATCACAGGAGGAATAGTTCGCTATTTGTGCCCGGTGGAAACTGCCCGGCTTTGATATGAGTTAAGGTTGTACTCAGGGAGGACGACCCCCACCTACAGAATGAGCTCACAGGCTACATAATGAAATAATCACAAAAAGCACAGACTAATGAGCAGGTACTATATCTATTTTCAGCAAGTAATTGAATAGTGAACAAAAAAGTGATAGTTCATGTTCCTTAAAAAAAAAAAAAGAATAAACTCATGAGTATTAAATTTACAACCCACACTGAAGT
>NW_007740481.1:0-1095 GCF_000696425.1 Galeopterus variegatus | reverse complement strand
TCAATGTTAAAGGTGGATGTCATTAAATTGTGTACCAAAATCAATTAAATGACACAACTGTTACTTACATATCTTATTCAGCTGTCTTAATGACGTTGAGCAGTTTAACTTATTCCCTGGCACAAACCTATTGCTTTTAATAAGCTTCATATGTCTTTAGAATGTATTTTCTTTGAAATCTTATTTTCATTGAAATTGGTTCATGATCTTNTCTTCCTGTATTAGATATCGCAGTTAGAAAAACAATGTCAAATCACTTGTTTCTAAAGATTCAGAAAACCTCAAAATGAAGTGAAGCATGAATTAAGGGGCTAGAATTAAAATGTTCAACACGCAGAAACATAGGAGAAAGACACGCCTCTCCTCAGAATGAGAGTATTATTTGTTTCTAATGATTCATGAAAGCAATTTTAGCAACGCTGCAGAACGCACTTCNGGTTTTGGCTTTGTTCTTTTTAATTTATCAAGCCTTTCAGTTTTCAGATCGCCACTTGTCATCATTGAGTCAGAGAGACGTGTAGATTTGAAAATACTTTCTTAAGAGATCATGTAACTATACAACTCTCACCTTAAATATTGAGGGGAGGGATCTTTTTAACCCCCAGCCTCTTCCAGGAAACATTTTTTTTTTTTTTTAAATCTGTAACTGCTCTAGTGTTAACAGGGTACGACGAGGTGTTTNTGAACTTTTCCTCTTTTTCTGCATAAAACATTTCTTATAACAACCTGCACTATTTGCCACCACAATAAGATAAATAAATATTGTAACTAGATAGTATAAGCTTCAGGAGATTTTCAGGATCATTTTGAAACGTATATTACCTATGAATAAAATAAATGATGCAAAATCTTTGGTCAAACATAGACTTTCAGAGGTAAAAAAGTAATGGATAAAAAGGTGCACAATTAACCAGAAAATTAATAATAGACCTTATGGTGTATTAAAGGTAAATAAGATTGAACTGTAATGGATGATTTATCTTTATTTGAGGTATCAACTATAAATGAATTATCTGATCTTCTACTCGAATGGAATCAATATTTTGAAAAATCTGTGGTGGTGATAATGCAGATTAAAGATAATGATGCACTCAA
>NW_007740480.1:24945-29888 GCF_000696425.1 Galeopterus variegatus | reverse complement strand
AGACGGCAGAGCAGAACACTGCTTGTCTACTGGGCAAGGGATATGGAGATGGTCTGAGAAGGGGACGTAGGAAGGGTGAGAAAATTGGCCTACACAGTTGTTGCCACAAGGAGGATGCTTAGAGTCGAAGCAGAGTCCTATTCCTGTGAATAGGAAAGACAAACCCCATTTGAACTAACTCCCCTGGAGCTCCAGCTGGTTTTCTTGAGGGGCAGGGGACTGCTAGGCACAACAACCTTTTGCAGGAGGCTGCATTCCATCCCCTGGACAAGGGGACATTCGACTGAAATCATGGCCCTGTGTTACTGAACCGAATGGAATTTGTTTGCGTGCGCTCAACACAAAGCCAAACGCCGAAGCACGGGTCTTTGCAGGAGAGAAACAAGTTTATTCACAAGGTGAACAAGCGAGAAGAGGAGAAACAATTCTCAAACCCGTCTCGTCCAGCGGGAAGGATGGAACATGTCTGGGCAGGAGTCGGCTGGGGTGAGGGTCTGCGCAGGCGCATGCCATCTGCAGGCCTCGCGGGATCAGATCGCGCGAGATCTGGTGGCGGAGCTTGAGACCTTCGAACGGGACTGCGGCCACTTCCGGGGTCTGTGAGCTGGGACGAGCTAACTCCACGGAGCTTGAAATACAGCCTTAGGCACGTCAGAGGCGTTATCTTCAATAGCAGACAGGAGGAAACAGAATGAAAGGTTAGCTGTGGAATTTACTGAAAGAAAGAGCCATTTAAACAGGGAATAAATATTAACAGAAAACCACGGTTCCACCTGCAAGGACAGCTCTGGCGGCCATGATCTGCCATCCATGGAGCTGCCCACTCTGGGCCCTCCCTCATTGTCAGGTTTTCCTGCAGGAGCAATTGCCCCGGCCCTGCTTGGAAATGGGGCACTGCATCGGCTTGTGCCAGCCTATTGCAGTTGAGAAAATAAATGAAAAAGAAGGAAAACCTGAAAGCCAGGAAAGGGAGAAGAGCCCATACCAACTAACAATGAGGACTCACTCTGTGCCAGGCACACGCTTCCCGTGGGCGCCTGAGAGCCACCTAATCCTCCTTACCGCACAACAGTTGGTGTTATTGTGGGCTTTATTTTATTATTTTTTTAAGCTTATTTATTAATACTATTTTTTACATTCTGTGATGATGTTGCAGAGCAGTTGGGGGAGGGGAGAATAAGGGGGGAGGAGGAAGAGGGGTGGGGTTAAGGCCAGTGGCACCCCTCTCATTCCTGCAGGGGAAACCAGGCGGCTTCCAGCGGTGGCTTGGTCATTGCTGGACTGAGTGCAGATGTCAGGTGTGGCTGAAGCTCTCGCCCTCCATCGCCCCTGCTCGGGAGAGCCCAGAGCACTACCTCCAGCAGCTCAGTGGTCATCGATGGGTTGGTTGTGGGTGTCTGGGGGACATGGCTGGGGCCCCCAGCCCTTCCCCCTCTCTGCCTTGGTATCCCAGGGGACTTCCGGTCCTTCTAGGTTTTATAAGTGCTCTTTGGTGGTGTGAGACCTTTACTAGTTAGTAACAAACTTTGTCTCTAGTTGTGGGTATTTTTTCTTCCAGTTCTCTGTTGGATTATTTGCTATTCCCACCACTTAAACTCTGCACTAGAACTAACTTGTTGTCCTTTGCTTACTTCTAAAATGGGAGAACTTCCTGTGGGGACCAGCACTTGAGCTCAGTGGTTGAGCTAAATTGCTGCTGATTCCCTGGGGAAGGCTTTTTGTGCAGCTCAGGTTTTAATTGTTGACCTTTTAAGTACTTCTGGCTCTTGTGAGAGCAGATACACCTGGGTTGTTGGAAACTGCTCTGGCCTGAGTCTTCAGCAAACTGCACCACTTGCAGTTCTGTATTCCTGACCAGTCTCTATTGAGCAGTCCTGTGCTGATTGGGGGGGGCAGATCAGCTGTCCTTGCTGTGCCCCAGTGTTCTCACTGTGGGTCCGTCTCCCCCAGCACCCATGCTCCAAACACTTCCCATGGGACGATGGGCGATGTGCTGGTCCCTTGCAGTGACTCACCAGCCCCTGAGTGGCTCATTTTTTCAGTTGTTGTGGCTCCTCTCTCCTATGTATGTCCATGGGAGCCCTATTAGTGGTCTTGCTAGCCTGGGGAGCCACCAAGGCCCTTTTCTCCACTGCCGCCTGCAAACTACTCCATCTGAAGGTCACAGCTGTGGCTTTAGCCAGCTCCTACTCCATGCGCGCACTAGCTCCAGACTTGAAGCAGCCGGGATTCGGAACAGTCAAAGCAGTTCTTTCTTTCTCTCGTGGCTTCTCCAGCTTTCATGCACTCCATAGGTCTCTCCTCCTCTTCCCCTGAGCTCTAGCCTATTGTTGGCTTTAAACTAGAGAATACACAGGCTGGAGGAGTTAAATGACTTGCCTGGGGACACATAGTTGACTAGTGGCCGGGCTGGTATTCACATCTGAGTCACTCTGACTCCAAAGCTTGTGCACACTAACTACTGTCTCCTCCCCTAGGATTATCTCATTTCACTTGTCTGACAGCCAACTAGTAACTAACGTTCACCTCCCTCACAGCTCATCCTTTCCATTACCATCACCCACACACATTCACACAGATCAAGGCCCTGCTGTCCCTTGGTCAGCAGTCATTCTCTCTGCAGATGTCTGACCCCCTGTTGGTCCTTTAGTCCAACATCCTATCCATGCATCCCACCCATTCAGCCCATAAAGGTGGCCCTTGACAATCCCAAGACTCTTCCCTCTTCCCACCCACTTTTGCTCTAGTCTCATCTCCACTGGGCTCCCAACTCTTGGCTCTAGGACCTGCACCACGACCCCCCAACCCCTCCAGACTTTGTGTTTATGCTGATCTCCCTGGAGCTCACATCCAGTTTCTTCTCCAGGCCTGTTTGGTCCATGCCTCAGGTCCTCCAGTCCCTGCTGCTAAGGAAGCTGATCCTGTCATGTTTGTCTGGCCACCTCCCTGCCCGTGAAGAGCGAAGCTACTCAGCATCTCACGCAAGTCCTCACGGCCTTGACCCTCACTGCTGTCTGTTCAGGGAGCAATAGGTCTAAGAACAGACAGACAAGAAGAAACAAAGGCCAGGGGAGTCAGGGAGGCCCCGAGTCGCTCCCTATAGATAGCCAAAGAAGACAGCTACAGGAACAAGAGATACACAGTGACCAAAGCCATCAGCCCTGTAGAAATCCATGGGAACTAAGGGGCAAGCCCATGGCAGCCTGAAGGATAGCCCCTTCAGCAAGGAGAGGGCCTGGAAGTCACATAGTTGCTCTCCCGGCATTGTTCTGCCACCTTCCTCCCCGTGACTGGAGCCTGCTCTGCTTGTTCTCAGTGCAGGAGAGGACCACATGTCTACAGAACCTGACGCTGAGGGGTGGGGTGGGGGGCGAGTGCTTAGAGGTCACCAAGCACAACCCCTACCCAGTCCACGAAATCACCTTGCTACGACATCTATAAGGGGTTATCCAGCCTTGTTCATTGGATAGCTCAAGTGCCAAGCAGCTGACTACCTCTTTTCTGTTTTCAGACAGCCCTGACCATTAGACAGTTCTTCCTCTACTTGTGCAGTTCTCACCCACCTCTAGTTCTGACCATCTTGCTCAGGTTTATGGAAATGTCTCTTTTTTCCCATATGTCTTCTTCTTTTGAGGCTAAACATTCCCGGGACCTTCAGTAATTCCTCACAGGGTGTTTTCAGGGCCCCAGGTCACCCTAGTGTCTGTCTCTGTGATACCCTCCAGTGTATGGAAGCCCCTTTTAATTTGTAGCACCCAAAAACAAACTCAGTGTTCCAGATGTTGTCTGCCCTCCAAAATACAGGGTGGAATATTTTTCATCCAGGCACCATAATTCTATATATTGTTTCTAATGTCATTGATTATTTTCTGGTTAGTGGATACTTCCAACAAGGTTCCGAGATTTAAATTCAGTTTTCTGGGAGCCGGAACACATTGCTGACTCTCCCAGAGCTACTTAACAATTAAATCCCTTGGTCACGTGTACCTGGACTGCTTTGGGGCCTCATGTCTCCCAGTCTCTACCAGGACAGTTAATGCTTAATGCCTAAATGCAAGACCAGAAAGAGAGAGAGACACGAAAGAAGGAAAGAAACAAACAAACTAGACCACAACAATATGTTGAACTTTCAGAAGGAGAGAACAAACCTAGGGATACTAGAGAAGGGGGTGAGGGTAGGAGTTTGGGGAGTGATAGGTCAGGTAAAGGGCATTAAAAAAATCACAATTTAGGGCCGGCCCCGTGGCGCACTCGGGAGAGTGCAGTGCTGGGAGCACAGCGGCGCTCCCACCGCGGGTTCGGATCCTATATAGGAATGGCCGGGGCGCTCACTGGCTGAGCGCAGTCCGGGCGACACCACACCAAGGGGTGCGATCCCCTTACCGGTCACAAAAACAAACAAACAAACAAAAAATCACAATTTATAATAATTAATATGCTAATAATAAAAACATTTTTAAAGACTTTATATCAATGACATCCCACCTTCCTGAAATCAAGCCCGTATTCTATCTTGCTGAAATTATTTCCTAATTCTGCCATCAAACTCACTTACATACATCTCAACATAAACCTCACATTTAATAAGACCTATAGTCTGAATCTAAGTTATTGATATAAACATTGAACATGACTGTTTAAGATCAAAACTCTACACCATGCATCTAGAAATCTTCCATCTGTCATCCATTTATCAATCAATAATGTTTTACTTTTCATCTTTCAAAAAGTTACAGATTAATCTAACTCATAATTCAATCAGCATTTCTTCATCTTGTCCCTAAGTTATCATAAAAAAGTCTGCTAAATGCCTTCTTACAATCCAGACGTACTGTGTCTATTGTACGCTCCTGATCTCACCTGCCAGTAATCCTATGTAAAAGGGAAATAAAGTTTGTTGGGCACGATTCACAGTGAATTGCTGCTGGCTCCTAGTGAATTTT
>NW_007740480.1:8331-21704 GCF_000696425.1 Galeopterus variegatus | reverse complement strand
AACGCTCGAGAAATGGGCTCTCCAGGATACATAAGGTCAGACTGAGGCATCAGGAACACTGCAGTGTGCCTCATCTGGGGCAGAAGTGTCCACCCTCTGATCTTGCCCACACTTCCTGCCTCTTGCCTTACTCCTATTGAAGGGAGCCCTTACTTTCCACCCCAGGTTCTCAGGGAGAGGAGAGACTTCATGTTCTGCTGCCCAAGAGGTGCAGTGTGCAAAAGACACCTCTTTCTGGCCCCTCATTCCCTCCTCCCCAAGGAAGGGAGACTTAGCACCACCTTATGCAATATATACTTACGTCTTTATTCATTATCGTCTGTCCCTCCACTAGAACATAGAGCCCGAGGAGGAAGAGAGTTGGTTTATCTTCTTCACTGCTCCTACTCCAGTGCCTACAGTTGTGCCTGAAACAGAGTAGATGCTCTGTAACATGCTGCATGAAGGAAGGAGAGAGGGTCAGGGAAGTAGAAAAGTCAGTGGTCAAAACTTAACACGGAAGAGTTTGTCACTAATATGAGATGCTCTGCATGTCAAGGCTCACATTTCTTTAAAAATTATATTTTTATCACATTTTAAAATTTTGTAACTCGTGGGCACTCAGCACAACAGGGCCATTGATTGGAGAGGCAGGCCCTACAGCCAGAGTTGGCTGCTACAACCTCTTAGGCACTCTGGATTCAGCTTTCAGCCCTGCTATCCACGCTTAGCTGGATGTAAGGCCCTCTCTGGGCACCCCTCCCACCCCAGCAAAGGCTGAGTCTCCATGTACATATTCAGAGCAGGCAGGAGGCTGGCTTTTCTTTCCTGGTGTTACTGCTTCTCCCCTCAGCACTGCAGCAATGGGCCAGCCAGCTGTTTTCCCAGCCTCTGTAAGAGGCCCTGAGGGCCCACTAGAAATGCAGTAACATGGAGAACATCTTATTTAGGGCAGCTCCTCTCAGAACTAAACATAGTTGTAAGCTGCTTCACATAGGGTGTAAAACCCCAAGGAGTGTGCTCTGGTAACAACAGGTAATAATACCTTGGCTGCCTTTGGAGTTTTGCCTTGCTGAGTGGGGTGTACACATTTGGATCCAGAGCTGAATTGCCACAACTAAAGAGGAGAGGCTCCTGGCAGTGACATTCCTGCTTCACTGCTCTTACCGCAGGGAGGCTGCTCTTCTAAATACATGTTCAATGACTGAAGAGGCTCTAAACCAGTACCCTGCCAGGGTGCTCATCACCCCCAGCCCCGTATTGTACCCCACAATGCACCAGTCCTACCAATCCAAACTCACTGCCACCACCAGCCTCTAAGAGCTACCACTGGGTGAATACGACATTTGTTTTAGCCAAATTTCCTCAAAATAAAGAGTCCAATCTATGTCCCATGCTCTCCAAGAGCATCCCAGACTCAGCCCTAAGTTTCATTTCAATGATTTCTTATGGAGTGTTAGGGTAATTCACACCCAGTTTTTTAGCCACTGGAACACTTGTCTCTTAGCATCTACAGCAAGCTAGGTAATAATCCAAATTTAAAAGCAGAAAGTGAAGGCCATATGGAAACTGGGTCAGCATCTCTTAATTGTGTTGATTCAGCAGAAAACCCAGGTCAGTGACATTTTGGCATGGTCTGTATTGTGGTAGAGCCCTTCACTGGACAAGGAGCTCAAGGCATGGTTGATTTTCTTGGCCTGTAAATGAAAGCATTTCCCCTCATCCTTGCCAAAGAGAGTGGAAAAATACTTTTATAGGTTGGTCTACCAACTTTAGCCCGAACAGGTTGGATGACCTACTTGGCTCTGGGTTTCATTGGCCACCTGCTGCCCCAGGGCATCTGGGTGTTTGATCTGCAGATACCCTGGGTTTGTTTATAACCCAAGGTTTCAGGATAGAGGCTCTTTATCTTCCTCCCTTAGCTAAACAGAGAACAATAACCAGAGTGTGTTTAGAAACAAATGAATAAGGGTAAGCACATTTGATTTTGAAGCCATGACGTCAAACAGGGTAAAGCACTGATTTGCTCTTGCGGATGTTTTAACACAGGTTTGGGCAATACATGGTTCATCCAGTGTCAGACTGTGAACTCCCTGACATCAGCCCTACAGACACACAAGAAGAGTCTGTTAGACCAGGAAATAGAGTTCCCCTCAGGCAAATATACAAAATAATCTGCTCCCGAAATGTGATTGTGGCAAACGTTTCTTTGTGCCATTAGTCTTCTAGCAGGCAGTAACATTTACTATAGCCTGCCCTTAACAAAGCCATATGACCTATTAAACTTTTAATGAAGTAAATTCAAGTTCACAAATATTTCATCACCCAAAAATGCAGCTTCTGGCTTGCCAGTAATGGTTACTAACATTTTCCAAAATCTCTTGGTTATGAGCCTAATTTTTCCTTGAAGGTTCAAGTCAAGCAGCCTTCACTGATTCCCAACATCCCGGACAGAATTGACCACTTTGCTCCCCGTGGTCCTCTATACATGCCTTTATTGAAGTGCACATTGCTGATGCACCCAGTTTTGTCCATGTCTGCCTCCTCTACTGTTTCTTGAGCTTATTGAGGATAAAGGTCATATTCTGATTACCTGTGTCTTCTCAGTGCTTAGTATAGTACCTGGTACAAAGCTGGCATTAAATATGGGTTTGTTGAATAAGTGAATAAATAAATTCTCTTGCAAAGGTGCACAGTGTATGGTTTCTGTAGTAAACATAATTTCTTTCATTAGCCAAACCATGGCCAATAATTAAGATTGGAAAGTTAAAATATGGACAAGAATAACTTCTCATTTCCCATTTTCTTCAGTCCGCAAATCTTTCTTCCAAATACCCTTTTCTTTCAAAGAGCACTTATTTTTAAGATCCTATATTAGTCCATTTCTGTTGCTTATAACATAAATAACTGACACTGGATTACTTATAAAGAAACAAAATTTATTGCTTATAGTTTCTGAGGCTGGGAATTCCAAAGTCCAGGGAACACATTTGGTGAGGGTCTTGGTGGTGACAGTGACCCAGGGGTCTCACATTGCAAGATGGTAGAAGCAGAGAGAAAGACTAACTTCCTGATTCACTATCCTTTTAAAGCCCTCCAACCCACACCCATGACCACCATTTTTAATCCATTCACTATGGCATGGTCCTACAATCCAATCACTTCTTCAAGGCTCTGCCTTTCAATTACCATGATGATCCTTTTAAGAGTTTATATTTTATAAAGCTGTACATTATATACACTGATGGGTATAATCAACTTTATAACAATGGTCTGGGTTTTTGTCCAGGCTCTAATGTGAATCAACTATCTCACATGAGGAAAGTCACTTCTTTACCTGTTGAAAACAAGTAGGGGTGGCAGATGGATTTCACCTCAAGGATGAACTCCAATCAATTTGTACTGACCAAATAAAATACTGCATTGAGGATTTTGAAATCCTGATTGACTTCAGTGGGAAAGAACGTTGGAGTCAATTAGTGATGTCTCTCGTGGGTGGTGGTGTGAGAGAACGATGGAAAATAAGCCAGATGTTTGCCATACTAGTATAAATGATCTCAAGTGTCCCTCTCAAGCTCTAAAATTCTGATTTGTTTTTTAGTAATTCACAGACTACTCAGGATCTCTTAACATTTATAACATGCACATTATATGTGAGTAGGTGGTATTCAGTGTTTACTAGATCCTGGCACTGTGCAAAGTACACGGATTATCTCATTTCATCTTCACAGCAATGCTATGTAGCTCATGCTATTATTATTCACATTGTACAGGTGAGGAAACTGAGGCCCAAGGAAATGGAATGACTTGCAAGGTCACGTCATCCCAAGTGAATTTGGGATTCACACCCTGGGATTCTTTCTCCAGAAACTATGTTCTTAATCACTATTTGGGGTAGCCAGTCTACTTTGGCTTCTTTTTCTACAAAAAAGATTAAGATAATGTCTGCAATAGAAAAAGTAAGCATATTCAGGTGACAGGAATCTGCTTGTAATTTACTCTGACAAGGACTGATAACCTTGAGTAACAAAGGGCAGTACAAATATCAACCATTCCTGATATATCACTTATAGGCAAGCTGTTTGAAATGCACATGTCCCTGGGTAAATTCAGACACATAATGATTTTTCAGCAGTACTAATGAGTTAATGAAGTTGGAATATTTTAGGTAAAATAAAACAGAAAATTAAGTTAAGAACTTCAGCTGTGGTCTCGATGCTAACAGACCGTTCTTTTAGATGGTTGGTCAGCAGCTTCTCCCATTACACATCATACTTGGCTCCCCTGTGTTCCACACTCTCAGATGCTCACCAGATGATCTCTGAATTCATTCACTCTTTTCCTAATCCTTTAGGCCAAATAGACTCATCCATGCATTGCACCCCTGCTAGTCCGTAACAGCAAGCCTAGCCTGTGAGCAGCTTGTCTAGGCTCAGGTTAGACAAAGTACTCTAATTTGCAGAATTCATTCAGCATGAGTTACCAGAAATGGCTACATAAGACCAGTTCCCCAGATTCAATTGACCATCAGGTGAGGCAAGAGACCTGGCCACACTTCCTTTCACTGAAACCTGATTAGCACCTCCCACCTCACATTACAAGAGGGTACTCCCACTGATGCCCCATGGGTGGGCATCACAGAAAAAGACGCTACTTTTTGTGGCATTTTGTACATTCATTTTCTTGTATCTTTACTCATCGTTACCCCACTCACTCCTCTCTCTCCAAGATTAATTCTTATGTCATCTAGGCTCTGGACCTCATCCTTTATATACTCGCTTCTCTCCTATATTTAAATTAATTTTCAATTACCCATTAAATATACTAATGGATTCTTTTTTTAAGAAATTAAGACATTACAGATTACTGAAGTCCTGTAGGTCATTGAAAATATGGATCTTGAAGGAGGAGTCTGGCAATAGTAGCTTAAATGGTAATTGAAGTTGTCGTCATTGATGTGATTGTAGAAAGAATTCTCTCTTCTATCTTAAACACTTTAAATAATATTTCCCTTTCCCTCGGCATAAATTGCCTCAAATCACTTTCATCTTTAGAAATAAAACCAACACACAAAAGCAAAAAAGCTCCCTTTTTCCTAAGTCTTCATGTAGTTAACTAACCTCTTACACTCCTCTTGCTCATTCGCTCCTTTTAAGGTTTTCTTTTTATCCTCCACCTTCTTGAGTTTCACTACAATGTATCTTGCTTTTGCCTATGTTGGGTTAGACATAATGAGGAAGAACACACTCTTACACCAAGAGTTTTTTTAAAAACCACAGGTTTATTTCTGCCTTCTGCAACCCTTTGGCCCCGAGAGCTGGGCATAGAGGAGGGAAAGCCAGAGACATATGCACAATTATATGCATCAGCTGCTGTATTCTCATTAGACAGACTTAGGGCCCCTGAAAGGTTAGGAGCTACTTCATCCAGTTAGGGGACACAGCACACATTTTCATCAGGAGTTCCCAGCACTGGCAACACTCCACTGAGCACTTAGCACAGCTGGAGAGCAGGTCATTGCTTAGTTAAGGACTTCCTTTGACAGGAGCTTATCTGGGTGTAACTGTGATTATTACCAGAAGTGCCCAGCAAGCTCACTTCTCTACTTCATCCCAATCAATGAATCATACTTATGTGTTGACTTTTACATTATCATGTATTATCATAAGAAAATTGTTCATGCTTTTAAGCCTAGGTCCTTCTCATTTATTCTGGTGACCCCCCTGAAAGGAGTGTTAATATATGAGGCATTAAGACAGTAAATCCCCAGACCAAAAGGAAAGGCCCCAAATTTTCTCTGACTATATCATTATTATAAGTACACGAAAAAGTAGAAATAAATTCTCTTTACAAAAGGACAGCCAGTTATCATGATAAAATTTAGTAAATATTATTCATCATTTCCCCAAAGATTAAAATATCACCTTTATCATAAGTCTCATTTTCAACTCTGCAGGGCTCTGTTTTTCATTTTTTTAAAAGGTTCTTTGATTCTAGTCCAATGTCAATACCACACTGTTTTACTTGCTACAGTTTTTCATGACATTTTGTAAAAATATTTTGGAGGGAGAACTAGTCTACACATTTTATCTTCCATGTGAACTTTAGAATCAGATCGTTATTTTCTGTTAAATATCCTCTTTAATTAGCATAGGGGCATATCAAATCAGTGAGAATGAGCTGGTCTTTATAATGTTCCACTATTGAGGATAATTAGTTAGTCATATGGAAAAAAGATAAAATTGTATTTGTTACTCTCACTATTTAACAATGTTCAACATGGATAAGAAATACTTTCAACATGGATGATAGATTAATGCACAACTGTGCAATCCCAGAAAAACTAGACTCAAGCCCCAAAGATTACTTGTCTGAGTTATTCGACCTGAATTTGTAGCATCTGTGCATAATCAGTATTTCTGTATGCCCACTGCCAGATATAAGCACTAGGCAGCATTAACAATCTGATTGGGGTTGGGAGACAGGTAGGAAGCACCTGCCCACAGAGGGCCCTCATGGTTTGCCATCTGATTTCCCCACCATCCCTTGGCATGAATACAATGCAAGTTTCCAATTATGGTGCCAAATAACAAAAGAAGAGATGGATGGTGCTTGAAAAAGTGCTTTGTTTGCTTGAGTCACCGCTGGCAAGGCTGTGCCTTCATGGAGAAAGAGAGAGGCATCTTCAGGGCTATCAGACAATAGATCCCAGGAGGTTCACATTGCCAACTGTATGATGATTCCACAGAAGTGTCATTTCTGCATAGGGTCTGTCTCAACCTATGCAGAGTATGTCTCAGAAAGACCTTGCAGTACCTCACTTGTCTTGTTGGAGAGGTGATTCTCCCCTGGACTAAAATGGACCATTATCTTCAAAGGCAGGTCCTGAGCAGTGGCAGTGACAACATTGCTCAGGAATAGAGCACTTTGAGAGGACAGAAAGGAGAAAAAGCTAACAAGTATGAGAGCAAGCATTAGAACAGGGGTTTCCTGAGCCCAGAGTTCTTGCTGCTCTGCGTTGCTTTTTTGAACATGACTCAGGGCCCTAAAAAAAGTAGACCTATAGGAGGCTTCCTAGATGAACTACCCTGAATTTGGTAGGCCAGAGTCAGAGTTTATTCATTCATTATTTATTCATGCATTCAGGAAACATCTTCTGAAACTCTACTATGTACCAAACACTGAGTTGGACATAAAAATGCCTGCCTTCAATCCTAGTGGGGCAGACATACAACGCTGGTTTGTATGAAGCCGTGTGGGAACCCAGGAAGGAGTATTGGCTCCACCTGGGAGTGTGGAGAAGGCTTCCTAGCACCTGTGGGTTACAAATGAGAAACTTAACAGGCTTAGGAGAGAGGGGAGCAGAGGCAACAGTATGAAGACATAAAAAGCACAGGCAGGGGGCCGGCCCGGTGGCGCACTGCTATAGTGCGCCGCTTGGGAAGTGCGGGCGCTCCTGCCGAGGGTTCGGATCCCACGTACAGACCGGTTCCCGCTCACTGGCTGAGCGAGGCGCGGGAGCAACACCGAGGGCTGCGATCCCGTTGCCGGTCCCGGTCCGGTCCGGGGATGACACTGAGGGTTGCGATCCATTGCTGGACACGGAAAAAAGACAAAAAAAAAAAAACACAGGCAGGATCAGAGGATGGCAGACAATGAAAGGCATGTGGCAGTGAGGTTGGTAGGATAGGCAAGGCTAGCTCATAAAGGGCTCTGACCCTGGACCAGAGAGCTAGTCAGCAAGAGAGTGCAGAGTCTGTGTCTAGGAATTAATTCCCCAGGACTTTCCTATTCCCCTGATTAGAAAATGCAGCTAGTTTGTTTCAGAACAGAGAGAGGAAAAGACCTCCACCCTGGCACTGTCAGGGCTCTCCCCGCTGGTTTTATCTTAGTAGCAGCCAAAGATAAAAGTGGGTACGATCTGGCCTGAGTGTTTGTTCTCTCTGCAGATTTGAGCACTATCAAGATCATCAGGAGACTGTGGGGATTTTCCTCTGTGTTAAAAACACTTCAGTTTCGCTTAGTGCCAGCACTTGCCAGGTCTCAAAGTCTGAAGCCATCCATAAACAAGCTCTGGCCAGATAACTGCCATGAGCCTCTGCCCCCCTTAAACTAACAAAAACACTCTTATCTCCCAGCCAAAAAAGAAAAAAAAAAAAAAATCCCCATCATCGTCCAAATGCGCCACCTTCCTATTTTTCCTGGCCTGCTGCCCTTTCTTCTTTATTGCCTCCACCTGGTTTCCCAGCAGTAGCCGGCACCCTGTGTAATGTGAGTGGTGGGGCCGGGCAGGTTCTTCCTGGGTGTGTGCAGGAGGACATAAGTGTGGGAGGAGACGCTGGAGGGGGCCACAGCAGGGCTCCCCCGCCTTCTCCAAGAGCCAGAGGCATTTACAAGGCTGGCCAAGGGAGCTAGCCTGTGGCCTCCTCTAAATAAACACTTTGAACCCTGGATAGAGTGATTGCCAGCCACATGTGTTCAATGCTGCAAAGTTTATGAAGCTTTCATAGATATCACCTCTCTTCATCCTCACATGCACCCCACGAGTCAGGATCTTCTCTTTGTTTCAAAGACGAGGAAAACAAAGCTCAGAGAATTTAAGTGGCTTTTCCAAGATCACCCAGCAGAGTCTGGAACAGAATTTGGGACTTCGGACTAAATCCTCTGGGCTTAGCCTTACACTTGGCATCACAGAAAGGATAGATGGTTTTGAGAGGCCCCAAGAGAGAGGTGTGAGTGAGCACACACGCATGTGCACACGCACACAGAACTATCATGGTGCTGATTCCACTTTAAGAAACCCATGCTGAGTGAGGCACAGTGCTTAACACAATGCCTGACGCCAAACATTGCCTCAACTGGAAACGCAACCACCTTAAGATCACCGTCAACTTTTTATGAAAGAACTTGACAGCAGCTTATCACACTGATTATCACTGGTTATTTGTTTACAAGTCTGCTCCCCAATCCAGGCTGTGAGTTACTCAGGAAACTGTCTGCACAGTGCCCAGCACATCATTGATCCTAAGCACACATTTTTTGTTTTTAATAATGAGTATGAGAGACATGAGGACAGATAACCTGCCACTTCAGTCACCTTGCTCAGAATATTATGCTGATATGGATTAGGCTCAATTAATATTATGCTCATGATTCCCCAGGTCAAGCCCAGTAGGATGGGAGTGCATGAAGCAGGTGGCCCAGAGGCAGTGAAGTACAGGAGGTGCAGCGGGACCAGATGCGAAGGCGAGATGCAGAGCCACTATGGAGACAGGCAGTTCAACAGGAGATGTCTTAGAGTAAGCAGGGGAAAGGCACAAATTGAAACATGGCAGATCTGATGGACAATGCTAAGAAGGCTGTGGCGTGACATCCCCTGGCCTAGGAAAGGATAAGTGAGATGGTCTGCCGCGATTTACTAAGTTCCAGTAGAACAGTGCTCCTCTAGTCAGTGGATGGTTCTCTCTGGCCCCCTTTTACTGTACATCATCCTGAAGGTTCTCTGCTCCCTCTACCAGCTGTAAGAGCAAATGTGTATGGGCAATGAAGCTATTAGGTGGGAAGAGAGACTGGGAGAAAGGGCACTAAGATTCTTGATAATCCCTTTACATTGCCCTTTGTATTGGAGGCTGTCCTATCCTCATTGAAGTTGTGACAGCAGCAGGTGAGTGGGGAACAAAGTGATTTTTAAAAAATCAACTGGGAGCAAAGTAGAATAGAACTCAGTTCCATCCCACTGGGTTAGGAAATTCATACTTTTTTCTTGGGCTTACTTTTTTTAAAAATGTTTCTGCTAGTTGACTGGACAGATAAAAGATGTGGGCAGGACTGCGTCCTTCTGGTGGCTCTAAGGGAGAACCCGTTTTCTTGCTTTTTCCAGCTTCTAGAGGCTGCCTGCATTCCTCATCCCTCTGCTTCTGTCATGTCACCTCTGCTCTACCTAGCAGACCCTCCTGCCTCCCTCTTATAAGAACCCTTGTGATTATATTGGGCCCCCCCGCCCAAATAATCCAGAATAGTCTTCGCATCTCAACCTCCTTAATTTATCGCATCTGCAAAGTTCCTTTTGCCACATTAGGTAACATATTCACGGGTTCCAGGGATTAGGATGTGGACATCGTTAGGGAGGGGCTTCATTCAGCCTACTACAAGTGGATAAATAAACTTGAAGAAAGTCACTTTGTTCTCTCAGCCTTAGTTTTCTTCCTCTATAAAATGGGGATAATAATATCTACCTTGCAAGATTACAGGATTTAAAGGAGATCTGATGTGAAACATTTTGTATAGCATCTCATTAAGTTCTTTTATAAGAATAATTCATTCTTTTCATTCTTTCACTTGATCAATTTATTGAATACTGTACCTACCATGTACCAGGTGGTGTTCAGAGTGCTGAACCATGTATTACTAAAAAGAGAGAAGGCAGGAGAGAGCAAGGACTTTGGCCGCCCTAAAAAGGGAAGGAAGGAGTGGATGCTGAAGTTGGAAAAATGGTTCAGAAAAATGAAGCAACTGCCTGGTAGATTCTGTCAAGTTCTGACAGTGATTTGTCTGAATGGTGGAGGGACCTAATTAAAATACCTTATTCATGCCTGCTTTTCTGTTTAAGAAATACTGGTCTAAGTATATGTTCTAAAATGATAGAGAAATGAAAATATATTTTATATATATATATATGTATATATATATATATATATACACACACACACACATATATAAAATATATCGTAATATTATCATGCCTCAGATATTTATAGAGATTAATTCAGAGGACTAAAGGGACTCAGGCAGACCAATGACCACAGTACGGAAGCAATTTAGTATAATATACAGAAGTACAATACTAAGGCTGAGTTTTGGGTTCAGGTCTGAGGGGTTTACATCAGTCCTTCCTTGCGTCCTCTGCATGGGTAGCCATTAGGTGTTGAATTAGAAAGTGGAAGCTATACCTTCACAGAGCTGACTCCCAGGATAGAACAAGGAAATAATTCTCATCAGATTGAGAGATACGGGGAAGACAAGAGTTCTTAGGGGAAAGAGAAAGCTGCCAAAGAATTGCTGAACAAAGCACAAAAGCTTTGCTGTTGGTAGAATTATAATCTTCCCTAACTAGAGGAGTCTCAAAAATCAATACTAGCTAAAATCAAAGAGGTGTGTAACTTCTAAGGGGCAATTAGAATTCTGTACACATTTTTTCTCCCTGAGCCTTGCTTTTTTTCGCTTGGCAATACATATCGAATCTTTCTATTTAAAATAAAGAGTTAAGGAAGACTTTTATTTATTTATTTGCTTAAGATGAAGAAATCTGAGTATGTTTGTTGGACAAGGGGAAGATGACACTGAAGAAGGCAAGAAAGCCAAAGATCTACATTAAAAACTGTGCTTATGAAGACTAACAATGTGGAAATGAACAACATTGTACGAAGTATACAGTTGTAACTTTGAAAAGTGAGCAAATCAATGTAGCGAAAAATAGTAGCCCCCATAGGTTCTTAGCTGGAATTGTGCCCTGTTGCAAAAGACAGATTAACAAGAGAAAAACAAACATGTTTATTAATATGTATAGTTCATATCTACATGGAGACACCCAGAGAATGAGTAGTTCTCAAAGAGGAGGTTTTGATTTCCAGATTATACAGCATCTTTAACAAGACAGTACATTTTTAGAGAAGTAACAAGACAAAGGAAAAAGGCTTTGAGACCTTATGGGCAGCAACTTGGGGACAGGCAAATAACTAGCAGATAAAGGCGAGTTAGTAAAGCATGTTAATGTAGATTTCTCCGGTATTATCTCCAGGCCAAGAAGGCTCTACAGCTGTTGTGGGTGGTTAACCTTTGTTCTCCCTGGTAGAAGGGGGGCAGATTTCCTTTTGTCTGTATATCCATGTTCAACTTTTAGGCAAGTAGAGGGAGGGCAGAGAGCTTTCTTGCTTCTGCTTCTTCCTAATTGTCTTCTGCTCAATAATCCTTCGTACTATGGTGGCAGCGTATTCTGGTCTTCCACACAGACAAAGATGAAAAGGAATATAAAGAGGGTTTAACAGTTGTAGCCAGATGATAGGATTGTGGCTGATTTCTCCTTTTGGTTTTCAAACTTTCTGAAATGTTAGCATAGTCTTCATATTAACATAATTTCAGTAAGTTGTTTCTGATAAAATGGTACGGATACAGCCATATTGTTTACATTGGGGACCCTGAAACTTCTGATCCCATTTCTTAAGCTTTTCTACTAGGCGTCATTCCCACTATTGCTATCTTAATTTTTAAAATTTTTACTAAGATTCCTGGTGCTTTTATCAGATATCCCCCTTTAAAATTTTTTTCATTAAAGTTAACACAGTTCTTTAATAACTATTTTTATTTTAATTAGTAGACATCCCCTTTCAATCTCTTTAGCATTTTGATAATTTGTGATTAAGCCCTTGAAGCCCCTATTCGATCACAAATTCCCACTTAGAAACAGGGCCACCCTGTTAATACTCTTGCACAACTATATCACCAGAATTCTTTGAAACGTTTGTAGTTCAAAATAGCCCATAAAGATTCTATTTACAAAATACTAAAAAGTGGTGGAATTGTGATAAGATTATCAAGGTAGCTTAGCAAAAAGATCAATAGCAAATAGAGACATTGTTTCTTTGGGCAAGCAGAAATATAGTTGGTTAAGAAATGTGGCTTGAGTAGCCTGTTATCAAATCCTGGTAAACCTTTCTTTCTGTTAAAACACGTGTTCATTACTATTAGTATTACATTACTAATTAGTCTTACATTAGTATTTATTCTTAGTGTCAATAGTAAGTGGAAATGTAAATATCTTATCAGGAGACTGGGTTCTGCTCACAGTCTATCAGACATTTCATTGATGTCTTTAGCTTTTTAAACTTGGCTTCAGTGGCCCTTAATATTATCTGACACAAAAGAGAAAAAAACAAATGTGAAATTAACTTAAAACATCAGTGTTTTGTACACAATCTCAGTACATAACAGCCCCTTCTATAGCTAGGGAAATAAATAATTAATTATAACTCTGTTTTAGTCAGTTTCTGTTGCTTATAACAAAATACTTTAAACAGGGTGATATGTAAGAAAACAAAATTTGTTGCTTACAGTATCAGAGGCTAGTGAGTCCAAAGTCCAGGGAACATTTACAGTGAGGGCCTTCTTTGATGGTGGCTTTACAGCCACACAGGGGTCTCATGTGGCAGAAAATGGCAGAGCAGAAGGAGAGACTAACCTCATTTCACTCTACTTTTAAAGCCCTCAGAACCACGCCCCTGACCACCATTATTAATCCATTCACTGTGGCATGGTTCTACAATCTAATCACCGCCCCAAAGCCCCACCTTTCAATTACTATAATAGGATGTCCCACCCTCAACAGTTGCAGTGGGGAT
>NW_007740480.1:6161-7257 GCF_000696425.1 Galeopterus variegatus | reverse complement strand
AGAACTCTATCTATGTTGCCACACAGATATTATATGTTATTATCACTGTAATAACATGGAGGCTACAAAGAGTGAAAGAACTATACAGGTGTGAATTTAAGCTATTTCTTCAAATTCTCCACTGGACTTTTTAGGCTCTTTCCACCTTCTAAGGATATTACTTCAAAAGTGAACTATGATCTTGTCAGAGCTTCAGTATATCTCTGAACCTTATGCCTTTAAAATGAGCCAACCCACCTGACCAACTCCAGCCTTCTTTCTGGCCCTTGCTTCTCGTTCCAATTTTGGTCTGATCTCAGGCTCTCTGTAGGACCCACGACCATGCTGTGATTTCTTCTGCCTCTAGTACTTGGGGACCCATCACCTCTTCTGAATCTCCTCCCCCTGCTCACGATCTCCTGGCTGTGGCCCCTAGAGGGCTCCAGAGGGGAGGCCAGCACCAAATCCTTTGGCCTTCCTGGCACAAATGGAAAATCTCTACTTCTCTCCCATTATCTCCTAATGACACCAAGTCAAAGTCTAGACACCCATTACACTGACAACCATGGGGAACCAGGAAAGAGACCGGGCCCTGTCCTTTGCACTCAAAGTGGTGGGACTCAGGAGTTCAGCAGGTGGACTCAGGAGTTCAGCAGGTAGACTCGGGTTGCGGGGGAGATCCTTGAGCATGGGTTTCCTTGGGAACAGGGGACATGAAGTATTTGGTGAGTGAAATGTAAAATGAAAGGCACATGAGCATGACTATGAATGTTGGTGGCCTGGCTTTACGTCTGTTTTCCAGAGGAATCCCTGGGGATGTGTGGCAGGGAAGAGCAAGAGCATCTCCGAGGTGTTCCTCATGCTCCATGACTTGACCACGATGCCCCATTCTATATGCTTACCCTCTCCCTCCCCAGTGAGATCTCCTGCACTCTGCTTCCAGCTCGCGATTATCCTCTTGTCACTTGCCATGCGGGAAACCAGGAAAACAACTTCTTTTTATATAGCAAACTACCTAGAAAGTGATTTTTCAATCATTTTCATAAATCAAAGGAGCCAAGAGCCATTGATCCATATCATACATTTAGCTGTGCATCCACAAAAAAAAAAAAAAAAA
>NW_007740480.1:2016-5175 GCF_000696425.1 Galeopterus variegatus | reverse complement strand
TGCTACAGACCCTTGGGCCCAGCTTGATTCCTGGCCAGGACTGCAGAATCTGCTCCAGCAGGGTCACCCTTGCTTGCAGTTCTCAGGAATCATCTTGACCTGATGGAAAAAGATTTAACAGACCAGCCAAACATTATGGGGTTCAGTGTCAAGTCTGCTTAGCAGCTAGTTTAGCCCCCAGGTCTGATAACTGGGTTTCTACTGATGGTCCTAGTCTCCTTCTGGAACATCCCAATACTTGCTTAGTTCTCATTTCTTGCATACTTCCCATCTCACTCTGAGGCCTAGAAGTTTCCCCCATCCCCAGTTTCATTCATACCACCCACTGGTCTTTCTGACCTTCTGAGTGTCCCTCAACCCAGATTCCCAGTTGACAAGCTCTACCTACAGCTAAACAATGCATCTTATGGTGCTCTTGGAAAACCAAGGGCAATAAAAACAGAAGATATGGCAGCCATTGAAACCCAGCTGTCTCCTAGTGTCACCCATGTGAGCACCACAATCTTTCTTGAAGTAGCACCCGCAGCAGCTACGTGTCATTGCTCCCAAAGTCATAACACCCCATTGAAAATGAAGCCTAACACTGGCTTGTGTAACCCAACCCTGGGTTTTCACCTCAGCCACCTGCTTCTCTAGAAACTGCCAAATCAGACCAAAGTTCAATCCGCTTGTGATTCCGACAGGCAGCTGCATTTCTGATAAATAATTACTTATCAAATTAATTGTGACCTTGACACCTGCCAGACCAAACCAGTTCACAAGGATTTTTAGAGAGCAGATGTTTTAAGATTTTGTTTTGTCACCCATGTTTTCAAAATCGCATGATTTTAAACACTTGATTTTAGATATCATAAAAGCATTTTGTCTGGTGGAATCCCTGGATAAAGTGTGTGTATATATGTTTTGGGTCTAAGGTAACTCAGCAATTCCATATTTAAACGTAGTGAATTCAGAAATTGAACTCAGTCAGTTCAAGATTTTCCTCCTCTTTCTACCTTTCACCCCTCTATCCAATGGAGAGGTACCCAGACCAAGGGCCATGGCCAGGGGTGACAGGCTCTGTGAACAGTGGCTTAGTGGTCCTCATATGGTCCCCATCCTTATGAATTGGTCATATCCTGCCATGGCATCTGGTCACTGGGCCCGCTCCTCTGCTCCTTCCTGGTTCTGAAGCCAGGCTTTGCTGGGTGGGCTGGGGTCACTCTCAGCCACTTCTTAGCCCTCTTAGCACCATGAGGGAATTTCTCGTGCCTCCGGGAGCCTGTTACACATAATTCACTTCCCCCAAGTCAACAGGCTGTCTCCCCTCCCTCAGCCTCCCAGGCAGGCCCCAAATCATACTGTATTACCAATGCAGACAGAGATCCAAACAGAAAGGATATTTAGATACATAAAGTAGACACATGTTTACTTGCCTCCTTAAACAGTTTACTAGAAATAATATGACTATACATTTTTTCATCAGGAAATATTTATTGAGTGCCCACTATGTGCCAAGTACTGTTCTAGGTTCTGGGGATTCAGTAATAAGCAAGAGAAGACATGAATCCTGATTTCATGGACACTTAATTCTAATGCATCAAGATAGACAAGAAACAAGATTTCTTCTATTTCACAATGAAAACTGAGATTATTTTGGTTCTTTCATCCAAACAACCCATGAAATAGTAAACTTCCCCCCAAACAGGACATGCCTGAAAGCTCTGTACGTTCTGAGCTGATTCTCACAATGTAAAAGTTACAAGTTCCAGGATGATGCTGTGGGTATTGAAAAGTACAGAACTGATCTCTTTTAAGACAATTTAAATAGTTGTCCATTGCTGAGTACTTATTCTGTGCCAGACACTGTGCCAGGGTCTTTGCATATATTATCTTTAATTCTTAGTGCACCCCTCAGTAAGGTGGCTGTTATTATGAGCCCCACTTTGCAAATGACAACACTGACACTGATAGAATTTAAGTAAATTACCTGAAGTCACACAGGTATTAAGTAGATGAGCCTTCATGGAACCCACATGATCTGATATCACCTGCCTCCCTACAAATAGTAGGAAAATCCATAAAACAAAATTATAAGTAGGAATTCTTGGCATGTTCCTTTAAACAAAAACTTTGCTCTTTATATTTGAGTGTATATGTATAAATTGGAGAATTAGGAAGAAGTTTGTCTTGGAGAGGAGAGGATGAAATCAACAAAGTTAGTTAAAGGAAGTATGTGGAAGCACTGATGATTGATGACCAAACAGAAAGGATAAGACATGTCAGAAAGCATAACAGAAAACGAAAGCGTGACATTTTGCAATGTTCGGTTTCCATGTAAGCTTCTAGGAGCAGATCTTGAGGAGATGGGAGAGCTAGGGAGGTAGGCCCAGTACAGCCATTCTGTGGGCACATGTCAAACACCAGGCCTTACCCCCTGTAAGGATACCGTGGGCACTCAAGCGGAGGGGGAGGGGGAAGGCACTCCCTGGCAATATGGCGCCCTTCCGGGTTCTTCTCCGCAGTAAAAGCCCGCCGGTGTCAAACCTCAACCAGTCACAGGTGAAGGCTCATCCCCCGCTCAGCCCCGTCCAATCAGCTACCGCCCCATCCACCCCCTATCCAAACCCGAAACGCAGCTCCCTATAAATATACGCAGTCCTTGAATAAAGTGGAACTTCTCTGGTGAACTGTCAGCCCGGGTCTCGCGTGCTTCCTTCATCCATGCGCCCTTTCATTGGTGCCGAAACCCGGGAAGGAGTTTACCCCGTGCCAGGGGACTCCTTCCTCGGACCTCCTTGGACTCCTCCATGACCCCTGGGACTGATGGTCCACCCTCGTCCATTTTCTCCGGTGCTGACATCCTTCATCCACCACCGGCTCATCCGTTAGGTAAGCCCCTTTTCTTTTGTCGGGCTTGTAGGTTATTCAAACCTTCACCCTAATCACATTCCCCCAGCTCCGGAGGCTGAGCCCCCATTCCTCTCTCTCTCTCTCTCTCTCTCTTTCTCTCTCTCTCACTCCTCTCCAACCTTCCTCCTTCCAGGTCCCGGACCTCCGTTGTTCACCCAAAACCTTAGCACCGCTAGGTCCCTTCCGGCTCCAGGCATCTTTGCCTACAGGAAGTGAGGGTCTAGGTGATGACCTACACCCCCTTCCTTCCTGGGTTCATCCTTGAAC
>NW_007740480.1:0-609 GCF_000696425.1 Galeopterus variegatus | reverse complement strand
CTTCCACTTCGCCTAGTCAGCCTGTTCTCCCTCCTGCCTCCTCCTCCCCTGTTTCTTCCAGTCCTGCCTTGCCACCATTTCCTGTCCCCCAACCCCCACAAGCAGCTTCACCACCATCTTCTCTTGCCCCATCATTTCCTCCACGGCCATCTTTTGTCCCGCCATTTCCTAGCCCCACCTTGCCACCATCTTATTCCCTGCTGACTCCCATTTCACCTGCCCTGGCACCTTCCTTTAGCCCCCCTGTAACTCGTTCCTGGGGACTCCTCCCTTCCTCTACCATGGCTCCTCTCTGTGAAGTAGCTGGTGCTGAAGGGGTTGTTAGGGTACACGTTGCCTTTTCATTAGCCGATCTCGCCCAGCTAGAAAAGAGGTTAGGGTCCTTCACCACCGACCCCTCTACTTACATTAAAGAATTCCAGTGGGTCCGTCAGGCATACAGTCTCACCCATCATGACATCTATATGCTCCTGGCCAACACCCTCCTTCTCGAGGAATGCAACCGTGTCTGGGGCGCAGCTCAGACCTGTGCAGATGAGGCCCACTGTATAAACCCTGCCCTCCCCATTGGCCCCCAGGCGGTCCCCGAACAGGATCCACATTGGGATT